>NC_091552.1:53005570-53030570 GCF_042767895.1 Penaeus vannamei
TTAACATACCCACCCACCCACCCCCAAAATAGAAAGCAACAAGAATAGAGTACAACAACAACAATACAGGCGTTAGTATCATTATTGCTATTATTGCCATTATCATTTTATAAAATACCATCGCATAATCCCATACAAGTGTATTATAAAGGGGGTATCGAGCACGGTACCCCACCTACCTCCCCCCAAAAAATATTAAAAAGCAACAAGAATAGACTACAACAACAACAACAATAAAGGTATGATTATCATTATTGTTATTATGATTATTATATTACAGAATACCATCGCATAACCCCATACAAGTACACTATAAAGGGGGTATCGAGCGCCACCGATCAGCTGTTCCCGAGGTGTTCCGTCAGGAGATCGTCGAAGCAGCGAGAGAGACAACGTGTGGCCGCCTCTCATGTTTAAAAATAACCCCTTCTGAAAGTTTCCTTTTACACCGGAAGAACGTTCTGGGACCTTCCATGTGGGGGGGTTATTTATACAGTTCGAGAAGGGGAAGAGGAGACCTTGTGGAGGAGTACGTTGAGTAGTTAGAAAGGAGTTTTAGTGTGGAAGAAGAAGAGGACGTGAGAAGAGACTCTTGGAGAGGAAATTGCTTCGGTTTTTTCCGATTTTGACGGCTTTTGATTTGAGGTTTTTGCTGTCTTCTGAAGTCTTGAGCTTTGGAGAATAATTTTGCAAAGGTGAGGGGCATTTTTGTGTTGTATTTGACGTGTTTTGTGTGATAATTTAGTCGAGGTTGAAAAGGTGTTCATATCTTTTTTATTGTAGTTTAGTGTAATTATTTGTGATGTTTTATCATTCTTTTTGTGTATTTAAGTATTTTATTGATTATATCTGTTGAATAAAGATAATTGTATATGAATTCGGGTGTTATATGGGGTTCAATGAAGAGCAGTTGGTCAATGACCTACATTGGGCATATACCTTGTTGAAATCTTATACCCTGTTCAGGTTTTGCATTTTGGAGAATTGTGAAGTATTTGAGCAGACTTTTATTGACCCTAAAGACACAATTTGGAAATTGGTTAAAAGAGTGAGTGTATATTGTTAAAGAAAGAGGGTGATTATCCGGAGGTCTGTTGTGATGCTATAGGTTCCATGCTCTTCGGCACTATGGCAAAGACCAATAGATCTTTACCATGTATTATATTTTGGTGTTGGAGATTGGATTGGTTTCACGTTAAGTGAGAAATTGCCAGGCAGGTCTGTAAATTTGACCTTGCCATAGATAAATTTAATTGAGGATTATTGACCTTTGCTAGTATGTGTGGAGGCCACGACTTCTTTTGCATACAAATTACTGAGAGTGACACACAGATAGAGAGAGATGGACACAACCATCTTATTGAGTGTAAAGAATATATATTCGTAAACAACAAAGGAATAGCTGCAGCAGCCTCACATCTACTGCGAAATGCTGAAAATATTCGCTGCATATCACTGCTCAGAGACAAAGTCCACAACATCCACACACCGCCAGAGTTCTTAATGACTGTTTTCAATAAGTTGGCATGAAGTGCTAATAAAGAGTGGGAGGTACAGGGTGGCTCACCCCCCTGTCTAGGGAATGAATATAAGGAAGGAAAGGTTGGGTTGGGTTGGGTTTTTCGGTTCGCATGATACCCTGGTTTTGGGACTTAGTCTCTGAAGGGTGCATCACTCTTGGTAGCAGTTACATTTCTCTTGAGAAGTAGATTCATAGGCTAAACTTCAGTCGGCACAGATTGTATTTTCATACATATCAGTTTTGTATTTTGTATTCTCCGTTACCATTTGATTTATACTTCTTTCACTTTGTATGGTCCTATTCTGGATATTTTAAAGAAATAGGTGTAGTAACTGATCTTGGTTATGATTATTGTAAATAATGATACTGTATATTTTTATTTAATGATCGCACTTAGGAAAAATCTAAAGACATCGTCAGATAGAGAGTTACAGCCATACTCACTACTATTTGAAATAATCTACATAGGCAAAGAATAATGAAGGAAAATAAAATGTTAAAAATGCTCTTGCGGAGACCAAGGTGACTGGTTGGAATTCCAGCCTCAGTTAAGGAAATAGGCTACAGGGATAAGTTAGGGATATGTTTAAAAAAGTTCATATGGTGATGTTTGAGTATTCCTATGACTACCTTTGATTTTGTTCGCTGGAGTAATAGGGACTTAATCCCATAGGTGTGTGGTCACTTTGTAAACAGTTACGGATGATAAATATCCCAAATATAGAGAATGCATTGAAAAAAGAACAGTATTAATATAATTAATCTTTATGGTGTGGACACACTTAGTTAAGACAAAGTGAATATGATATTCTTATAGAAGACAAAAAGTTGCAGTTGTTGGTACAAGAAATAATCTGCAGACATGAACGGTAATGTCACAAAATAAAGTAAAGTATTGTGGATGGCACCACTCTCAGCCTAAGTCCACTCAGTGCTCCCGAGTTTCAGCTTAATCTCGTTGTGCATACTGAGGTGAAGACAATGTTTCCCAGGAAGTGTTTAGGGATAGAATCCCCCATCAACATTCCCTATAGGCAGTGCCTGAAGGGTACGCCCAGTCATGGCAACTTAGATTGACAAATAAATTTCGTGATGTGGACTTGGGGACTTGATGTGTTCGTACTGTAAAGATTTACCATGAAACTTTATTCTCATAGTACTCAACAAAGTATTATATGGATTGATAGGAATGGTGTATAAAATATTGAGAGCAGCATATTTGTTTTTGGTAGTTAATGCTGACTTTCTGTTTGTTATTTGGGTTCTTGTGTAATGTATATAATATAAATAAATAGATAGGTTTACAGAGTGATAGATACCTGGTACCATTACATATATAGTATTTACATCATCTTGTGCATGTACCTACAATACCATTCGTAATGCTCTGACATTCTCTCAATTAATATATTCTCATTAAAACTTTCTCAACAGATGCCAGAAGGAGACAAGCCAAATCCTTTAGAACTGAAGGAGCAAGGTAACCAAGCCTACAGAGATGGAGATTACGACAAGGCAATCGCGAAATACACAGAGGTAAATTATGTAGTCTTTGAATGGTTTTCTGAAAATTGCTCTTTTGTAGCTGAAAGATGATTATATGTAAACTATTTTTGTGATTATTACTAGTATATTATGTTGTTGGATATTGTACATTATATATTCTCAGAATCATCTTATTCTTACATATTGCAATTTTTTCAGGCTTTGTCCCTCAGTGACTCAAAGGACCAACCTGTATTTTACAAAAACAGAGCAGCAGTATACTTGAAGATTGATGACTTTGAAAATGTCATTAAAGACTGCACAAAATGTAAGTAAAAAAAAAAATATTGAGAATTGCATTGATTATTTTATTAGGATAAAGACTGTTTTTTGTTTATTTTTTCTTGATTTTATAAACTAAAAAAAAAAAAAAGAAGTTTGTGAACATTTCTACATTCCATAAATTTCTCATGACAAATTCCCATAAACGACTTCTCATAAAACCAGTTTCCACTTCTCATGATTAACGCATCTTATCTTTCATGACCTTCAGGCCTGGAATTATCCCCCAAAGACCCCAAGGCCTTGTTCCGCCGAGCACAGGCCTACGAAGCAGAAGAATTGTACGAGAAGGCTTATGCGGACGCCAGAGCACTCCAAGTTGTTGACCCCAAGAACAAAGAAGTCCAGACGATGCTCGAGAGGTTGCACAAGATTATCCAAGACAAAGTGAGTGGAATGGGATGATCATGATGATGATGGGGATAAGAATAATGATTGGTAAAAGAAAAAGAATGGTGATGATGATGAGTTGTAATGATAGTGATTGTTATTAGTGATGATGATGCTAATGATTATTTATTATGATTATGATTGTTATTAGTAGTATATTGGTAGTAGTACTTTTTATTGTTATCATTATTATTATTTTTTTTTATTATGATTATGATTTTTTGGTATTGTAATCATCATTATTGGTATTGTTATCAGTTTTATTTTATTTATTTTTTTTGGTCTTTTTGAATATTATATAGTATTGGTATCATTTATTTTATTTTTAGTTGACAAAAGCCATTCATCTTGTTTCTAACTGAAAGTGGGCGAACTTTTGAACAAAACTGAATGCGTTTCTACTCTTGCAGATTGAAGAAACCACAAAGACAACGGGCAAGGTGAACCAGCTCTTTGAAATTCTTTTTGACCCGTCACAAGAAACAGAGAAGAGGGTGACCAGCGCAAATAACCTCGTGGCTTTGGCGAGAGAGAGAGCAGGTAATGCGATTCAGTGTATAGCCTTTGGTTGAAAAAAGTCCACTCTCATATAAAGACTTGTTTATAATGGGTGTTGAAGGAGGTGTTAATGAGAGTGCATAATGATTAGAAAAAAAAAAAAAAAAATGAAATGATAATTTTCCATAAAGAGTAGGAATTATTGTTTTGGTAATGTGATTAGTAGAAGATAATTTTGATGGATTCGAGAGCACCTAAGTGTAAAGAGCGGTACACGTCCTTCCCTGTGAAATTATTGTTTGTAATTTGTATATTTACTTTGTTTTCATTGTGTAAATTAATTGGCATCCATATGTTTGTGTATGTGACTTGAATTACCTCATATTAAGAGCAGTTCAATATGTAAAGTTTTTGTAGGTTAATAGATTTTTTCTTTTTTTCTTTTTCTTTCTCTCTTCCATTCCTTCTTTCTCTTCATTGTTAATAAATTTAGTAATAGCATCATTTTTTTTTTTGTGTGTGTGTGTGTGTGATTTTTTTTGTTTTTCTGTTTTAGGTTGTGACTTGTTGATAAAGCAAGGCATTTTGGCCCGTGTGGTGCAGATGTTGAAGTCGGAAAAGAATGCAGAAATTAAGCTGGCTTGTACTCGAGCTTTTTCGGAATTCTGCAAAGATCTTGATAGGGTAACTACTGTTTTTTTTTTCTTTTCTTTTCTTTTCTTTTCTTTTCTTTTCTTTCTTTTTGCTTTCTTATGTAGTTGATTTTTTTCTTTTTCCTTTTTTTTTTTTTAGTTCATTCTCCCCCCCCCAGTTTTTCTGATTTACTTTCATAACATCATATTCTTTTTTTATGTGTTCAAATTTTTTCCCCCTTTTTCTGTTTATATTAAACAGCTACAAATAAAGATGGATGCTACAGCCCAATCCTTATAGTTGTTGTAATATTAGAAGTTAGCTGAGAAAGATTAATTGATAAAGATGAACCCAACTGAATAACCAGCAGTTACTGTTCATTGTCAAAAACAACTTGTCTTTCCGCAGGCTAAGATGATACTGACGGAGGTAGGCATCCCATGGTTTTTAGACCTCATGAACAGCAAGGATGAGGAACAGGTGAACGCCACACAGTACGTGTTCCAGACGTTACTGAACACCCTTGCTGGCATGAACATCAAGAAGGGAAAGAAAGCCGATAATGCTCTGCTTGGAGGTATGGGGTTCTGTTGATTGTCTCTTTAATGTGGATGTTTATGGACGTATGATGTGTGTCTGAATTTTGTTTTTGTTTGGTGCCATTGGTGTGTGTGTATTATATTTTGGTATGGTTTTGATGGTTGAACTGAATGATTAAATATTTGATTTATTTGAAAATAATTATTCTTGTTGCTTTCAGAAAACAAGAAGGAGATTGACAGCTTGATGGTGGTAATGATGACAACTATCACCAAGAGTACAATAACCGGCCGTTGTCGAGATGCCATCATTGAGCTTGTGCTGAAGAACGTTGAATATGACCGCCTTAACTGGGGCGACAAGCTGATAAGGATGGGAGGTATGTAGTGATGCTAATGTGTGTGTGGTTCACTGAAATATGAACTTAGTTTTGTGGGGGATAGGTTTATGGCTTTTAGGGTTTATGAGTCATGTTAAGAATGTGGTGGATGGAGTAAGTATTAGATATTTTCAAGTGGTTTGAGTTTTTCTGTTCTTTTCTTTTCTTTTCTTTTTTATGTGTTGTTGTACTGCAAAGTAATTTTCCTTTTTTCAGGCGTTGAGAAGCTGTTGGATGTAGCATCTGAGCTGAAGGAATTCAACTATGAAAGTAGTATTGAGATCACTGAAAACACACAGATGACCACAGCCATCTGTCTGTCAAAGGTTTATGATACACAGTACTGCGACAAGGATCGGCAAAACTTCATTGACATTGTTGATGAGTACATCAGGTAAGGCATCTTTCAAGTTTACCCATGATAAAGTCAATTTAGTCTTTTACTTTAGTTTGAACATTTCAAGTAGGGGGCATATAGTCCCATATGAACATTGTGTTTTTTTTTTTCCTTTCTTTCCACATTCTTTGAGGAAACGGCCTAAGCATTCATGAAATGTAACTCTTCCAGACTGCGCCTTCTGACTCCTGATGTAGAGTCGAAAGTACGCATTGCTGTCATTCTTACAACACTGCTCCTGGGCCCCCTGGATGTTGGCAACAGGTTCATTGCACGTGAGGGAATTTTGGAAATGCTGCTTGTCATGGCCAACACTGAAGAAGTCATGCAACAGAAGGTAAGAAGAAAGTTGAGAGAGGGAAATTTACTCTTTTTTTTTTTTTTTGTCTGATAGAGGATAGTAATACACTTTTTGAGAATTTCCAATATAACTTTTCGTATACCAACAGGTTGCTTGTGAGGCCCTGATTGCTGCCGCCTCCAAGAAGGACAAGTGCAGGACCATCATCTCCCAGGGCACAGATATCCTGAAGAAGCTTTACAACAGCAAGAACGACTCCATCCGAGTTCGTGCTTTGGTCGGTCTGTGTAAGCTTGGCTCCATGGGAGGTACGGATGCCTCTATGAAACCATTTGCTGAGGGCGCTTCCTTGAAGCTTGCAGAAGCTTGCAGAAGGTATGTGTTTTGTGAAAAAGGCCAGCTTGGTGAACTTAATTTTCTGTTGCTTTAATGTGTTTTATAAAAAGCTAAATACTTTTAGCTAATATATTTTTGAATATTTGTTACAGTATATATATTTTTTCTGTTCAATCTTATTTTTTCTTCTCTTTTCAGATTTCTTGTCAACCCTTCAAGAGACAAGGACATGCGCCGTTGGGCTTGTGAAGGTCTTTCTTACCTGACGCTAGATGCTGATGTTAAGGAGAAATTTATCACTGATACCAATGCCATTCGATCCATGATTGAATTGGCCAAGGTATGTGTGCTCCAGATCTAGAGAAATGAAAAGGAAGAGAGTTCTGCTGTTTTTATAATTATTTTTATTATCATTCCTTTTGCTTAAAAAAAGGACTACATAATAAATACTTGTCTTTCACCTTTTCCAGACTGGAGACCTAAATTGCTTGTATGGTGTCGTAGCAACATTTGTGAATCTCTGCAATGCCTATGATGAACAGGAAGTGATTCCTGAGATGGTTGAGCTTGCCAAGTTTGCCAAGCATCACATTCCTGAGAAACATGACCTTGATGACGAAGATTTTATTGACAAGCGTGTGAGGATTCTGGTCGAGGAGGGAGCTGCATCTGCTCTTGTTGCGCTGAGCAAGACTGACAGTGAGAATTCCAGGGAACTGATCTCTAGGTACAGTGTTTCAAAACTTCTGATTTTAAGAACGGCCATCGTTTAGTATTATTAGGTGATACCATTAGACTTGTAATTTCCCTGATTGTCCAAGTGAATGGAGACTGAATGGGTAGAATTTTAAAATTTACTTTCCTTTGTCTCTTGCATTACAGATTGTTCAATGCGTTCTGTAAGGATCAGGAAAATCGTGGCTTGGTAGTACAGCAGGGAGGTACGAAGGCCTTGCTGGATCTGGCTGCCAGCGGTACAAAGAAGGGCAAAACTTGCGCTGCTCAAGCACTCAGCCGAATTGCCATTTCAATCAACCCTGAAGTAGCCTTCCCTGGCCAGAGAGTAAGTATTAGATTGTAGATTGCTGCATATAAAATAGTGCTAGTTTTATTTCTCTCACATACAGTGCTTCAAAGCCCCCAAAATTATAGATTTTAATGTTAATGGTGCTAGAATAAATTCTTTGCTAAAATCAGCTAATCAGTGAATAATAAAAAAAAAGATATATTCAAATTCAGACAGCTTACTTAAGTTATCATAATTTTCCAGGCATATGAAGTGGTTCGCCCCTTGCTGAAACTGCTTGACATTGAATGCTCTGGTCTGGAAAATTTCGAGGCTCTTATGGGACTCACAAACATCGCTGGTATGTCCGAGTCGGCCAGAAAGCGAATCATCAAAGAGAAGGGATTGCCGCTTATTGAGCATTATATGTTTGAGTTCCATGAAATGATTCGCAGAGCAGCTGTTCAGGTATTTTTCCTCTTCTTTTAGTGTAAATGTGCACAAGAATTATTCTGGAAAATAGTGATTGTGAATATCCATTAAAAGTATTTGTTTATTTCATAAAGTGTATATTAAACATCTGGTAGAAACTTTTCTTCTTTGTAGTTATAAGTATGCGAATGCAATAAGTTTCAGGTTTGAGAATATTGCTAATGTGCAGTGCCAAGTCAGAACTAAGGCTAATTAGCTGTTTAGGAGTTAATTAACTGAAAGGACACTTGCATTATTGTCTTGATGATAATTAACCCTCATAATTCATTCTTCCAGTGCATGACAAATCTCTGCGCATCGCCGGACGTAGTCAAGATTCTGGAAGGCAAAAACGACAAATTTAAGTACCTGTTCCTCTGCACCTCGGATGAAGATGTGGAGATCATCAAGGCTGCCAGTGGAGCTCTTTGCATGGTCATGTCGGTGTCTCCAATCTGCTTGAAGAAGGTGTTTGATGTGAGTAGCGGATCTGTCTTAGCCTTGCCTTTCTTTCTTCATATTTTTTGTCTTGATGGTGTCCTTTTTACTTTTAGGCCCTGTGAGAAATTTAGATATTATTCATATGGTGTGGGGCCTTCTCAGTTGAAAATTGTTTAAATAATTTTCATTGCTGTTTTTATCCCATTTAGTTTTTCTTTTAGCTTCACCTTACTCTAATATTTGGACTTTTTTTTTCCCCGTCTCTCATCAAAAAAGGCCAAAGATTGGGAAGAGATTCTGGAATTCCTCCTTTCGCACAAAGACCCAGAAATCCAGTATCGCGGCACCATCATAGTCAACCTCCTGATATCCTATGACAAGTACATTGCAGAGAAAATCATCGATACTCACTGTAAGGTAGGTAATGCGTTATTGGGGTGGGAAACGCTTCTACAATTTGGTAGAAGCCGCTGCTGTTCGAGATCCTGGTAGTAATGTGACACATGCGTTTTTATTTTTGTTTATTCTTTTGAACTGAATATACTATCTTTTACTGTTATTGATTGAATAATGAGTCACTCCCTTCTCTCCTCTCTCCTGCATTATCTAATTTTAAGAATTTTAAAGTTTTCTTGTCACTAAAAAATTCTGTAATGATGTATTTTTCTTCTCACTCAACAGACTGCGTTAGAGGCCATTGCCAAGATCGATAACCCGGAATTCGTCCTCCCCAAGGCGAGAGAATACGCCATCGACTCGCTAAAGATGTGTTCTCACGAGTGGAAATTAATTAAGGATCCTTTAGCACCTGAAGACTAAGACGATTGTTATATAAGGGTTAAGAGACATTCATGAAAGAAAACTTTGTTGAAAGTTGATTATTTACATCTTTCTGCATTCTTATACTTTTATACAATTATAGATTTACAGGAGGGAGAAAGTGCATTGATTTTTTTATATTATTGTGATCTCCCATTTAGAGTTAACAAGCAATTGTACTTAACCATTCTTTTACAATTTTTTATTATTTTTTCCTTCCCTCCGCCAAAAAAAAATGTATATAGCTTTTTATGTATGTTGAACGAATGCATTGTAGAACCTCTGTATACAATAACCTGGGGACCAAAAACCCCTTTTGACAGTCATTATTGTTTGACTACCTGAAATTTTACAATATTTGTCATTGTATGGACTGCAAGGGTTTTTGCAAGAGATCATTGAAAAATACTAGGTCATTTACTAGCTGTTTTTATACTTTGCAGTAGTTATTAGTTATATTATTTCTACTTACAGACAATAGTAGTTTAGCATTTTTGTCACTTTGGTTTTCGCATTACCAAATAGTTATAGGTGATCTGTCTTAACTGCATACCTGATGTCTCATTTGCGTAGGCAATTGTATATATATATATTTGTATTCTGGTTTTCCCAAAAGAGCTTTAAAAGTTTGCCGTTGATAGATAGGTTTTTCCTTTTATCTAATAATGGTATTTTGGTTATCAAAGGGTTGAGAATATGCGAGGTTCTGCCATAATGTAGATTTCTGAAGCTGTTGCTGTAGAAGTGAATGATAGAAAATATGTAAGTCGTGTTGAGTGTAGGCTTTTAAATCTGGCATTTTCATACCTATTTATATCAAGTGTAGTGTAAGAGGATATTTGATTGTTTGATTTTATAATATCAGATGTTATACTATCTGTATTATGAATCTTTGGTGCTTCCTGTATGACTGTATTTAGCTTGTGCCTTATTTGATATTAAATATGTTGAAACAGAGTAAATTGTTTGTATATTTAATAAAAATGTGGATTGTTTATTCCTTTTAGTTTCTCTCCTATTTACATCTATTATGTAATTAATAGTTTAAAGATATAATGAACACTTGGTTAATTACTAATATTTGGTGTAATCAATAATTTAATGCACTAATATATCATGAGCATTTAGTTAATCCTGTTACTGGTTCACCTGTTCTAGATGGATGGAGGATTCGCAAAACAAGAAAAATTATCCTGATGTATTTCTAAACTAGATTCACTATTTTGCTGTAGCCGTTTATAATACGAGTTTACCCAGGAAAGTAAAAATTACATATGATAGTAATGATGAAGGGAAGAGTAGCTGTACGGAAACATAAACTACCTACGAGGAAATAATTCAGTAAGGAGAAAGACTACAAAAATAATGAACTGTGTGCTAAAAGGCAAGGATAATTATTGTAATGTGTAAATTCTTACCCGTATAAAAACATTGATACACAACAAAGTAAAGCATTCTTAAAAAGTTAAATATGTACTGGGGAGAACCGTCATCTATATAGGTCAAAGTAAGTAAGTAATAATGACATCAAAATTCATATAGCACCATGGTTTTGTATTGTATTGGGAGGGTTTTTAAAGTTCTCTATTAGAGTTAAAATGTCTCGTTTTGACGGTCATTTATTGTATGATAGTATAGCATTTAAAGGAGTAGAAGGAGAGGGTAGATTGGGTAAGATAGGTATTGGTGTAAAGAAGGTCAAGGACAATGGATGGTTAGATCAAATGAAGGATATTTATTCGTCTGAGGAAGGAGAATAAATTATCCACAGAAAAGGTGGGGGATTCTGTAAGGATGTCTGACAGGTTGGGGGGTCGGGGAAGAAGGGATATGTGAGGGAAAGTAAGGGTACGGGCTTTGGCAAAACAAGGGCAGGATATTAGGATATGTGGGACAGAGATAAGGACATTGCATGTAGGGCATAAAGGTAGGTTAGAGGAATGTGACATGAGGTGTGAGTGAGTGATTCTGGTGTGGCCTATTCGTAAGTGGGCAAGGGCAGTTTCCCAACGTCTGTTTTGATGGTATGGAGCTGACCAAGGGGAGATAGAGGGTTTTATGGTTTGGAGTTTGTTGGTGTACAGACCTGACCAAAAAGATTGGAAAGTTTTGAAGTGGGGGTAGTAGTCAGTGGCTGGGATGTGTGAAAAGCAGGGTTGGTGACTTAAGGGCAGGGCAGCAGATCGTGCCAAGTTATCTGCTTTTTCATTGCCGGGAATCCCAACATGTCTGGGTATCCAGCAAAAAGTCACTGCTTTCTGTCGTGTAGGGTGTATGGATTGTATGAGTGATATTGAGTTACGTAAGTCAGTGAAGATGGTGAAGGATGAAGAAGAGATGGAAGATATGCATTGAAGAGCAAAGAGGATAGCATATAGTTCTGTTGTAAGGACACTTGTTTCAGGTGGAAGAGAAAAGCTGTGTGTCTGAGAGGGAAAGACTACGGCAAAACCAGCACCTCAGCTGGATTTAGACCCATCAGTATAGATATGAGTGCTAGAGGAGTGACTAGAGATATGAGCAAGGAACTGTGTGAGAAGGATAGAAGGTGGAATGTTTGACTTTGGTAGATCAGAGAAAATAGAGGAGCACTTATAAGAGACAGGTACTAGCCAGAGAGGGAAAGTTTGGGTAGAAAGAGGAAGAGTTCAGAGATGAGGAAAGGATGAACAGGAAAGAAGAGCATCCATACAAACAGGGAAAGGGACATGTAAACATGGAGAGGAAGAGAAGATACGAAGAAGTGGTTGAGGGACAGTTAGTTTGGAGAGAGAAAATTGGTGAAAGTGAGCATTACTTCTTAGGAACAGAAGAGCGTGGCGTCTAGAGAGGGATGGTAGTCCATATTCAATGTATAGGCTCTCAACTGGAGAGGATCGGAAAGCTCCAAGGCCTAGGCGGAGACCGCAACGGTGGATGGGATCAAGGAGAGAGAGAAGAGAGGCAGAGGCAGAAGAATATATGTGGCAACTATAGTCAAGGGTGGAGAGGATTAGGGTAATATGGAGATGAAGGAGTGTTTTGCGGTCTGATCCCCAGGATAGGTGGGAGAGGGTTTATAATAGTCGGAGGCGATGGCGGGCTTTTTCTTTAATAGAAAGGATATGATCCCGCCAAGATAACTTCAAGTAAAAAATAACTCTAAGAAACTTGCGGGATTGTATTGGGTTATTATAAAGGAGGAGTGAAGGTTGGGAGCCTATATGTGAACGAGAGAAAAGGATGGAGAAGGTTTTACAGGTAGAGAAATGAAAGCCATGGTTGGTAGCCCAGGAAGAGATTGATGTTATTGATGGAGAACTTTTATGGAACGGTCGGAGGCGAAGATGGCTAGATCATCTACATACAGTGATGAACGGACTTTTGGTGGTAAAGCGGAAACTAATCCGTTTACAGCTATGAGGAACAGTGTGGTTCTCAGTACACTGCCTTGTGGGACACCTTCATATTGAGGAAAAGAGGGGGAAATGGAAGAGGAAAATCTGACACGGAAGGTATGGTCAGAGAGGAAGGATTTTATAAAAAACACCCATGTTTCCAGGTATTCCGTGGAGTTAAAGCTGCTGTTGTATATAGTGCCGCCAAGTAATATCATATGCTTTTTTGAGATTGAAAATTACAGCTAATACTGACTCGTGGCGTGCAAATGCTGAAGTGATTAATGTTTCTAAATAGACTAGTGTGTCAGCTGTGCTTTTGCTCTGACGAAATCCGAATTGATTTGGTGAAATTATTTTGTGGTATTTTAGGTACCACATTAGTTTATCATCCTTTCCATTAATGTTCATAGGCAGCTTGTAAGGGCTATGGGGCGCTAGTTTTGGGGAAGAGTACCTGTTTTTGTGGTATTTTAGGTACCACATTAGTTTATCATCCTTTCCATTAATGTTCATAGGCAGCTTGTAAGGGCTATGGGGCGCTAGTTTTGGGGAAGAGTACCTGTTTTGTTAGGCTTCAGGAAAGGTAATACTATGGCTTCTCTCCAGTGGGGAAGAAAGTTTCCAGTCATCCACATATTATTGAATATTGAAAGAGGGAAGGATACGGAAGTAGGAGAAAGGTGTCGTAGCATATGGTAATGTATACCATGTGGGCCTTCATGGGTGTTGCGTTGTGGAGAGGCCTAGGGCGAGGTAATTGAGAGAGCCCTAGGCCCTGAGCAGACAGGAGAATTAAACTCGTTGCTGAGAAGACGATGAAGAGTGTGTATTTTTGGCGAGAAATGCAGTATAAATACAAAAGGGACAAAGTAACACTGCTGTGCCGTTTGTGGCTGAGTGTGCTGATTGGCCGACGGCTGCATCCTTATCTTCCGCGTCGCGGCGAATCAGCGCTGCGGACCTCGCCACGCTTGCCTGCCGGCTGACTCGGCGTTGGGGCAATTATGCTGAGCGAGGAGCGCCGGTGCTGAGTGAGGCAATCAAGCAGAGCGAGACAGCGCCGGCGCGGAGGTGATTGTGGCGTCCGCCACAGCGTCATGACTGAAGTGCATTCATTATAATATTCTGTAGATGATAGGGAGAAGGAGATAGGAGAGCGCTCTTTGTCTGACTTTAAGGAAGAGAAATGAGGAGAAAGATGAGAGCCACTACTGACTTGGCTAAAAAAGGCACCAAGTTCAGTAGCTACTTGAAGAGGGTCAGAGATGAGGTTATTATGAATATGGAGGACTGGGGCAGGATGAGGAGGATGTTTTCGGGATAACTTATGGATCCGCCGCCAGACTGCAGAGATTGGTTTGGAGGATGTTATGGAGGATACATTGTTTTGCCAGCTGTTTGTCATGGAGTTACGGATTGTACGGCGATGGTGGGCTGATGCTTTTTTAAAGGATATGAAGGCTGTTAGTTGACTGGGGGTGCCTTTCTTGTGTCGGTAGCTATTCCAAGGTGCGCGCTTCAGACGAAGTGCTTTCGTACATTCAGGATTCCACCATGGAACACATTTTGAGGTGTAAGGTCGGGATGTTCGAGGGATGGTTATATAGGCTGTATTTAGAACGTTAGTTGTGGATTATTGGAACATTTCTGAGGTGGTAAGAAGGATGATGGAGGAAGTTCAAGAGTAGAGAGAGAGGTAAGGGTATTCCAGTCTGCTCTGTCAAAGCACCAGTGACGGGGGTTTGGGAGCGGGATATAGGATGTTGAAGAAAGAAGAATTGGGAAGTGATCACTAGAGTGAAAATTGTTTAGGATAGACCAGTGGAAGTCTATATGAAGGATAGGAGAGCAAAGAGAGAGATATAGGCATGAAAAGGATTGAGTGCATAGGTCGAAGTGAGTGGGACTGTTGGAATTTAGAAGGATAAGGTCAGTTTTAGCTAGAAATTGTTCCAAGGAGCGACCCCTGGTATTGATAATATAGTCACCCCAGAGAGTATGGCGACAGTTAAAGTCTCCAACTATGAAGAAAAGTGGGTAGAGTTGGGAAAGTTAGGTCTCAAATTCTAAGAAGTCAATAGGGAGGGAAGGAGAGAAGTAGACTGAAATGATTGTGATCCAGCGGCGGAGGAAAATCCGGATAACTGTGCAAGGTATAGTGGTTTGTAAAAGAGGTATGCTGTATGGTGTTTTATGATGAACAAGTATGGAAGAAGCAAATATAGAATGAGGGAGTGACACAAAACGGTAGTTGGGAATTGGTACTGGAGGATGTGTGAGGATAGATGGATTGTAAGAGGAGAGATGGCGGAGGTCAGGTCTGTGTGAGCGAAAGCCTCTAATGTTCCACTGCAGCAGAGCCATTGTGGATCATTCTGAAGCGGAAAAGATAATGGGGTCCGTCAGGATGTTGGTAATTTCCCTCTCCATCGTGCACCATGTAGTCGAGCAACTCACTCAAGGTACTCAACCCGTCCACAGGCTCTATCATGGTCTGAGGACAACAGTGTTCCAGCATCTTCCCATTTCAGTCATTGTGACTAGCACAAGGCTGGGTACTTGTAAGATTTGCAAGAACAAATTTAACCATTTTACAAATGGCAGATTTTAACCGCCAATAGTTTGAAAATTTGTACTCACAAAGCCCAACAGGATACCCAGCCCTGCTAGCAGTCCCCATACCCAATGAATTGGCCTGGTGGCATGTATCAACTAACCCTTCCTTTAGGGGTAAGCATCCAAGACTCCCTTCAATTAGGGGGTAAGGATCCAATTCTTCCTTCAAATAGGGGGTCAATTTCCTCAGAAAAGCCCGCGAATAGGGGGTAAAAAAATGGCCATTTCCTTCCATTAGGGGGTGATTTCAAAAGTTGGGAACAAGCATATGTACCCTCTAAATAAGGGGAGTGGGGGGCCGGGAACGCCAGCATTTCTGGCATTGGCAGGGTGGGGGTTGATATGGTCTTACATGGCAAGAAACCCCTCCTATATAGACCTTATGGGGAAGGACGTGTAAACGAAAGGTAATCTTGGCAATATTGATTCTGGACTTATGACTGCTTCTGGGGGGAATATAGTAGCATTGTTCTGATTCAGCAGCATATTCAGTGAGGCAATCGTGCATGTCATTTTTCACAGTCTGTCCAGTCCTTTCCGTAGACAGGGCAACCAACTGAGAAGAGGGAAACAGTTCCAGTACATGTATAAGGGAGAGGTGAGGTAGAACAGGTATAGGTTTGCCAGGGTAGATAATGCTTTGGCTTGAGTCTCAGATGTAACTGATTAAGAGTGAGCGATCACGACGACTACGGAAGAAAACATTGCTAACTTGTTTTTGGAGGCATTGTTGAGAGTAGGGTGTTATCTGAGTGAGGGGCTGTTGGGGGGACTATAAAGTATCGGTCCCATTTGGCTGGTTGAAACGGATTATTCAAAAAGCTTGAGGAAGTGGAATTGTAGAGGGACGAGGGCGGGAGGAAGAGGGAGCGGTGTGAGGTGAAGTTTTATTATGGAGGTCTGGACAATAAGGTTGAAGAGTTGTAATAAGGGAGGTTTGGGTATAATGTGAAGATTGTTCACGAAGTGGGCTGGATGATGTTGGGAGTGAGGATGGGATATCTTCTAAGGGTTGAGTTGGTATCTGGGTAGATGAATCAGGATGGGTTAGGTTGGTAGTATGCGTAGAGGGAGGTGTATTAGTAGTGTTCTGAGCCGTGGTCAATGGGGAGTCAGCAAACTAGAGGATTTAGATTGAGGCTATTTGATAAAGGGGCAAGCCTCAATACCCCTAATAAGGGTACAAAATCTTCATTACTGGCCATGGTAAGCCTGGCTTTATGTGGGGAAGGTAAAAAAAGGTCCACCCCTCAGGGTCCCTGTAAGGGGTAAGGGCTAAAGAATTTACCAAGGAATACCTTGCCCATGGCTCCCTGAGGCCGTTCATGATGGGATGAGGTCAGCCTTTCATCCTTTCAACACGGGTCTTACATCTTAGGAGTTAGATAGGGGAAGGGTTGAGGAAGATAAGAAAGAAGGAGAAAAGACCATGCAAAATTTGTTGAGGCAAGGGCTGAGATCCAAGGCAGGGGAGATCTCCCACATTAGGTCCCAGTCTCTGTCTCCTAAGCCCCCCCACGACAACAACGGGCAAGGGATTGGAGGGGCATATAGGTCAAAGCAATTATCAGAAACAAAGGTCAATTAGTGTCTTAACTGCACAGCCTGCATCCGCAAGTCAATTGAATACACCAGATACTGCTTGCAAAAATGTATTCACAATAAACTTATTCATCCAAACAAAATTTTTCAGTAAATGAAGGAAAGTAATAATGCTTTTATTCAATTTGTAAAATCTCTTATTTAATATGTAATCACACTACAGTTGTTATAATTTATAGTTGTCAATGAAAACATGAGTGTTCACATATTTTCCAGAAAAGATTGAAATGTTCACTTAGGGTTTTCAATATTAAACACCTGTAATACCAAAAGTTGTTTTCTTTATTGATTGGTGGCCATTGATAATGAAATAATAAAAAAAAACTTCCGAGTCGACATCAGTTGCGGCATTACTTGGCAGGAACAATCGGCGCCGAGACAATAGCCTGCATAGATTCCTTGACCATGCCGAGCTGCAACTTCCAGCCAGTGAGTGTGTCATGCAGTGCCTGCCACTGGTTCCTACCGAAGGTGCGGTGGACCCTTGAGGTTACGAAGACCTTGCGCTGATTCTGATCCATGCGGGCACTCACGAGCTTGGTCTTCAAAGCTGTGTGGAAATAGTGCATTCATATATTATTTTTCATATTAGAATGCATTTATATAACCCTACATAATACCATTAACCTTCTCATAAAATAATAATGACAAAATAAATAAAAATAAGTAAAACAATAAAATTCCCATTGAAATAAAAATCAAGGCTATTTGAATATTGGATGTGTATTTTGTGACTACTACATGCCATAGCTTGACAGGCACACCAGGTCACACATGCATATCATAGATATAATAAGCAAGGGTTAGTCAGGACTCAGTTTCTTAGTTATTTGATACTTAAGTGATGTAAAATGTGTTTATATTTATAAATGGATTTCTCCAGCCATTGGTGGTGGAACAATCTTCACATTACAGTATGTCCCTGAACTTTGACTAATAAAGATAAAGACTAATAGACTTCATTTCTTTAAAACTTTCACATTTTATCTATTTATATACCATATTACTAACCCCTATATGGCAACTGGTATGGTTGAAGGCAAAGAAATAACATTCTGAATGGAATGAGAGAGGAGAGAGAGAGTGAAGAGTCAATGCCTAAGCAAAATCCATTGTTTACAATAATGAAGGGAATTTAACTTAATCCTTAAGAAATCAAGCTAAAACTATCATTCTGCAGTGATAGTGTTAAAGTTTTCATTTTGTTTAAGAACCCTCTGCTAAATTTTTTACAAGGTATCCTAATAGTCTTTAGAAGTGCAATGTTTTTCTGAAGGTATTAGAAAAAATGCGAGAATCGTGCTTACCTTCGATGATGAATCCTTCAACGTCATTGACATTAAGCTGGAGTTCTTGCATGAGGGTGTCGAAGGTCATTTCCGTCTGGTTTTCTGCCATCTGGATGAAGGTCAACAGCCTCATTTTGCGGACATTGGCATCGTGGTCCAGGCCTGAAGATTGTTGTAAATTTGCGTTAATTCACATTTGTTAGTTTGATGTCTGTACAATGTATTTAAGGATATTACAGTACTTTTCTTGTCAGATAACCAATCTTAATCCTGACAATGCATTAAAGTCAGACCAGTCATATTGCCAGTGGCTGTTTTGACTAATTGTACTGACACCTTCACCCAATGCCTCTATGAACTGAAAGCTAGTAAAGTATATATAATGTTTTTTTTCCATGTCATAACTTATATCAGTAGTGTCACTGAAGTAGATCAATACTATTCCAAGGTTTGAAACTACAGATGATACAATTCAAGTTTTCAATTTGTTTAAGAGCCCTTTCGTAATTTTTTACAAGTTATCCCAATAGTACTTTGGAAGTGGTGCAATATTTTTCTGATGGCTTCTGAGGTGATTTCTACAAATATGACAGTCTTTTGTGCCATTTCCAAGGCATGACCCCCAAGGAAGGTTCACATCAGATTTTTATTTTTCAACTATCAAGTCCAATGGAATAGCAAATACCATTAGGAACGCATTTTCATGTAAGCAGTTTTATCCTATTCTCACCCAACCTAGCCAACTCGATCTAACCCATGCATGTCCTTTGGGTCGCTGCATGTCTACCATCAGATATATAGACAATGGAAATGATAAAAAGTAAAGAATCAATATGTTCTTATGCTTTTTTTTTGCTTTTTTAAAATATATAATCTGACATTTACTAAGAATCTGTGCTGCTATAAATGTTTACGAAGGTAATTCTTTCTGAGATAATCTTGCAATCTTTTAACTTCTTGACAAAAATACATGGACATTGTATTGAAAAATTATTATTTTTTAAAGATTCTTAGAGGCATAAAACTTTAAAAATATCACAAAAAAAGAATAAGAAAGAAAGAAAGAAAGAAAGAAAGAAAGAAAGAAAGAAAGAAAGAAAGAAAGAAAGAAAGAAAGAAAGAAAGAAAGAAAGAAAGAAAGAAAGAAAGAAAGTACTTGTAAAAATTACTAAAAATGTATAGCGCAAGACAGTAGCAACCTCCCAACAATAAATAAATAATCATTAGATCAGACTACAGAACAATCCCTCAATGAATTTGGATCAATGGCCACTCCAATACATACCAATGGAGGAGATGAACTCCTTGTGATTATTGTAGAAGTGAATGTAGCCGGGCAGCTTCTCCGACACAAAGATCGTCAAAAGGTCATGGATAAGTTCTCCTTCCAAGAATTTTACAGGCTGAGGAATGAAAATAATGGTGCTTAGGAAGGATGCAATCTATAAATCTATTTCAAAATAATGATATCAAAGGAAAATATTGCATGGATTTCTTCAACATTCATTTATGGTAAAACCAATTCAACTGGTTTTAGAAAACGAAAATTTTAGAAAACAAACACAGGCCTATACACATATTCTAGGCAAAAGATCACATTATCCATATCATAAACTAATCAAGAAAGACGAAGAAGAAAGCTAAACCAGCTATGCGATCGCCACAACTCTTAACTTTAAACGAACTGGGAACCTACCTTGAGAGTGAGGAGATGGTCCATGATGTATGTGGTTGGGTCAGCCAAGGAGGCAATGATACAGCGGTGGGCGTCTTCACGAGCCTGTGAGGCATTCTCAGTTGTGTAGGTTCCCAGTAGCTCAATCATCACTTTGCTGGCTTCTTCACTGAATTGTACAAGTATATTGTAAAACAAACTTTAATTGGGGTCAAAGTATTAAAAAAAGTATTGAAACAAGAAATGAACAAACATTACATGGCATTAAGCTGCTGCTTAACATAAAAAATGAGAGAATCATAGAAATAGCAAAATGAAGAAAGAAAGAAAACGAAAAAGTCTTTGCTTACCTGTGCTTGTTTGCAATAAGTGTCTGATGCAGCAAGCGAAGAAGCTGTTGCATCTGTTCAGTAGAGGGCGGGGGCTGAGCAGTGTTCAATGTGGTGCGCATCTTCTCACAAGACTGGAATACGGCTGTGATCTGCCCAATCTGGCCCGAGACTTGCACCATTGTGTAGTAGACATGGTACCGAACGCCAAGGTTCTCAGGGAGGGCGTGGAACAGGAGATTTAATCTGTACAAAAATATAACTATCTAAAACCTCTCATCTGAAGGATAACCATTACAAATTTTACAAGACACTTTAGATAAAGAACACAAATAGTATCTGTTCTCAATCCACATAAATACTAAGAGCACAAAAGTAAAATATGTGTGACTTACACACGGAGACAGACGCTGCCTAATCTGTTGGAGGGAGCTTTGGCCAACTTCTCGCAGAAAGCAAGGATGAGGCTTTCTGTCTTCTCTCCAACTGGCACCTGAAATCAACCAGTCAGCATTCCATTACCTCATATGTACCAACACTTAGTAACTCCTGGTTGGTTGTAACTGGATCATATTTACATGGTATGAACAAGTCTTACAAAATTTTACAAGAGGAAAAAGTCAATAAGAACAATCAACTGCTCAATCCAATCTCTGACTCTTGCAAATATTTTCGAGCAATCAGGATCTAATTTTCTGCTCTTTCCACAAAGTCTCATGCTGAATTGACAATAAACGAATGAAATAATTAATCAAAAGCAAATAAGTAATGAGAATAACTGGACCAAAGAACTTCCACTCACCACAATAAGCACAGACACTATGGAGTTGAGAAGTGCCTCCACCTCGACCTCTGTGGCCTCGGAAGAGAAGCAAGTGTCGCACACCCCAATGATCTTGTGGAGGTCATCCTCTAGACCCTTGGGGGAACGCTCCACGGAGATCTCGGCACCCACCTCCTTGAGGTAGGCGCGGAGCTCCTCCACCTGTTGGGAATAAGGGAAAAAACAGATTAGATGGAGGGAATAAGTGATTGGAGAGAGTAAAGGTAAGTGATTAGGGAGTAAATCAATACAATTTGATAAAGTACTTCCTTGTAAGTTTCTGCCAGTGCCTGTGCAAGACTCGCTAAAAAATTGATTAGGGGCTTTGTGACCGTGCACTGCTTCATCTTCACCTCTTTCTCAGTATTCCAGGGTGCACTAAAATACTCAGTACTCTAGCACTATTACTAAAACAAAAATTCATAAAGAATTCCTTCCATATCATGTATGATTCCGGCCTTTAGGTTCCACGCACATTTCACCCATATACAGTAACTCCTCTCTTAACAAGTAAATAGTTAATACAGAAAAGAACTACCCACAATGAGAAACACTAGTGTAATGGTCATAAAGAGAAATATCAAAAGATTTTAGACTGCTAGACATTCCTGATAGTCGCTTGAGGGTTTATAAACATTTACTGTACTTTTTTCTAGAACTGTACCTTTAATATGAATTTTGTGATGAATATATGGTATTCTGTTCATATATGAAAATATATAACTGATAGATTAATAAAATCTGTGATACTTTTTCAATCTATGACATTTTCAATGCAGGCTCCAAACAACAAAATTATCATTACAGGAATATAAAACTCAAAGGAGCTTCTAGATTCTTCTTTCACAGACAAATAATAGATTAATTCAGTTTTAGCTGACGTGGTGGTTTGGAAAAGATCCCTCCGTCAGATAAAACAATTCCTGGCGAGAGCTATTGAAATCAACAGGCCAATACTTTTGGATAGCTTCATGATCCCTAATGCTTGGGACTTGGCAAGGTTTAAGGCATTGTGAACTTAGCTGTCATATTGTAAAGATATGGTATGTAGTATGCATAAAGAGTTGCTGCATATATTGGTTGCAATACAGCATATGCACAGGCTGATGATTGAACTAGGCTGTTTATCATCCATTTCGGAACCAGCCTAAGTTATATCCTGCCACAGGAAGTTTACTAACCTTTTTGCTTTTACACTATCTGGTGCACAGGCAGTCACAATCACTGGTGCTTCTGGTACATATGGTATACAGGTGATTTGAGTCTAGGTTTTACTTTCACTTTTATCTCTTACATGAAGAACAAATCAACACTTACAGTTTACATCAGGGACGTGAAACTCATTTACACCAGGGGGCCACATTTCAACTTAGTATGCAGGCCAGATATTCATGAGTCAGTACAATGAAATGGCCATATTGCTGATGTGGAAACATTGCAGGCTATTTCATACATTACCCAAATATAATAATAGGAGAAAGAAAGAAAAAGAAAGAAAGAAAAAAGTGGTAATCATTCACTCGCAGTGTAACATGAAAGAATCTCTTGTTTTTTTCCATTGCAAAAGACACACGTGAAAATATTAGTAACTGTATATGAAGTGATTGCACTCATCTGACTAATTCCCTATTAGTCCAGCCTCTCTTGGTGATCCATAAATATTGCCGTATGAACCATAAACCTTCCTCACCTAGAGACTTCACCCTCAGACCCTGATTCGATCACCATATTTCCCTATCGAGTACTCTGCTCCCAGACCTCCACCCTATCACCTTGGACTCAATTGCCGCAACCCATTTTCTTAATTTCTCATATTTTTTGCCTTCACAGATTATTTCATATATCAGTGAGCCTCGTTTTTCCCTTTCTTTGTGTGTTGCACAACCATAGATGAAATGGGTATCCACTACTTGCAAAGTCTACCTTGTACCATATGGCTGTTTGAAACTAAAACAAAAATTTGACTGCCTAAAGAAAGAGAAAGAGAAAGAGAAAGAGGGAGAAAAGAGCGCAGAATTCACAAATTTTCACGGATGACTTCTCTGATTACAATCATTTTCGGTATAGTTTCTGCTTCATACAGCCATATGGTACAAGGTAAATCTTGCCTGTAATGGATAAAACATCTGATAATGAGACACTCTTTATCTATGGTATCTCCTCCACCAAAAAAAAAAAAAAAAAAAAAACCACTGTGCAACACTTAATACTCTGGCATACGTTTATAGGGAAAGCTAAGGATATTAGTGAGAAAGGCCAAAATGGCATTCACTCACATATGAAATAATCTGTGCTAGCCAAGAGTAAATACAAGAATGTTAAAAACAGATCACATACAATGTCGTGTGAAGAGTATGTCCAGGGACCCAGGGACAGATCCCCACCCCTTGAGGAATACAACCCCCTGTCAACCTTTCCCTAGTGTCTCCGAAGGGCACTCCCAGTCGTAACAACTTGAACTGTTAGAAAATTTTTGTGACATGGAGCTGGGGACTTTCTTCGACTTAGTAAAAGAAAAGCGAGAGGTGTGCTCACTTCACGAACAATTACCAATACTTTCATACCAGACTGTACAGTATTTTACTTGCGCGGGGAATATTACATTTTTTAACGAGTGGAAAACATAATTTTGTCCACATTTGCTCAAACAGATCTACAGACGGATGGTGAAACAAGTGTGTGGAAAGGTCAAAAGAATTTTATGCCAGAGGATGATTTAAAAAAGAACAAAGTATGCGCAGAAAGTTACCAGAGAACTACATTTGTGCATTTGTCCAAATAATTTTAAAGCATAATTTCCCAAGAAAAAGTACAAGAGATTCACAAATAGTACAGCACAATTAACTGAAACAAGGAACACTATTAACAAGGTCTGAGTGGTGCGTGAAAACTGAAAAAATTACCCTATATTTGAGTAATAAACCATAATATTTGAATAACATACGATAACATGCTGTTCCAAACCCGCCTTCCAACCCTCCTTTCTGCAATCACATAAATAACCATTTTCCTCTTAATTTTACACACTAACAATAATCCTAGCAAGAAAACCAAGAATAAAACCACCAATAAACGAACAAAATCACCACAAAACACCAATTAATTCTCCAAAACCTCACCAACACCCCGGCATTTTTTGACTCGGGAGAAAACCAAATACCCCATAAATTGACAAATAAACCCTTAAAACCCCTTATTTCTCGCCTCTCCCATAAATTCTCACATGCTCTACTACTTTATCTTCCTATCTACGGCCTCAATTCCTTCGTCTTACCTGTGCATTGACATCTATTTCTAAAAATGTGTAAACACTCATGTCTGCGTGTTTTCGTCCCTTGTTGACGGGAGACAGGGACCATTCGCGGTGAAAATAAAGGAAGATTTATTTCATCACGTTTTACTGTTATTTTGATGTGAGATAGGCCCTTTGCTGATATTTAGGGGGTGAATTGATGTTTGTTGAGTTTGATAAGGTGTATTAGTGTGGGACTTGGTGTGTGGATTTGTCCCAAAGTTATGTTTTATGGCTATTATTACTCTCGGTGAAAATAAGGGTTCCGAGAGAGGGGTTCCGAAGCTAAAGGTTTTTAATTATTTTGCTTTCACTATATTCCACATGTTGAAGGATGTTTATAAAATTCGGTTTAGTTAAATACTCTTTAATTTTTCTATAATATAACATGAAAATAACCCTTAACTGTATTATGTACACAATAGCACATTCTC
>NC_091552.1:53032295-53037295 GCF_042767895.1 Penaeus vannamei
GGGAATAGAGAGAAAGAGGATAAATAAAAGGAAGTGTTGGTGATCTGGAAGGGAAGGGGAGAGAGAGAGTAGAAAGATAATGGTGGGAAGAAGAGAAAGAGGATAAATAAAAGGAAGTGTTGGTGATCTGGAAGGGAAGGGGAGAGAGAGAGTAGAAAGATAATGGTGAAAATTAAAGAAGTGTTGGTGATCTGGAAGGAAAGAGAGAGGGGAATAGAGCTAATGGTGGGAATAAGAGAGAGAAGATAAATTAAAGGGTGTTGGTGATCTGGAAGGAGAGAGAGAAAAAGATAATGGTGAGAATAAAAGAAAGATAAATAAAATGAAGTGTTGGTGATTTGGAAGGGGGGAGAGAGAGAGAGAATAGAAAGATAATGATGAGGATAAAAGAAAGATAAATAAAAGAAAGTGTTGTTGATCTGGAAGGAGAGAGACCAAAAGCTGTCACGTGATCAGAGGCGAGACAGGCCTCTAAGCTCCGCCCATTTCTGTGACGTAATGGGAGTGATCGCGGTTGACGATGTGCTATTTTACTGTACTGGTTATTTTTCCGACAGGTATACAACATTTTGGAATATGATATCCAAGGTGGGTTTTGATATCTTATGGTAGGTAGTGCGGTGTTATAGATATCCAATATAAGTACGAATATGCATGAAATATCCGAAGTAGGAGGAATGCAACTGGCAACTCGATTAAAGTTAACCGTCTTCTCGATTCCTGTCGCGTTTCCCGTAATCGTTGGAAAAGATGCCTTATGTCCACAGAACAAGCAGACTTTTGAACGCGTCTGCAAGATCCGTTTATGATGAAAATGCTCTTGTGACGGCGTCTAAAAATAGCAGAGAGGGGTGATCTTTTTTAAGATTGTGCGAAATAGCCGTAATTTGCGATAATAGAACGCGTGATAACAGAGGGTTAAGTGTAACACATATGTATGCCTTTGAATGTATGTATATAGTGCCGATAACTGTTAAATCTAGCAACCGACACCACCAACAAAATGAGAAACAAAAACAAGAAAATAATCACATAAACAATACAAACAATTCTGTTGAATACACAAACTAAGTAAAAGAAACAAAATACAAAATACGCCACCAACTTAGAAGAAAGAATTTGAAAGAGAAAAGATTATAAAAGCAAACAAAAACAAACCTTACTATCAGAGTCCCTTACGATCATGGCAGACAGCAACTCGTCGCCAATTGCCACAAACCGCCACATTCTTGGATTAACTTCGGTGACGTCATCAAGGGGCGGGGGAAGATTAGTGACGTCACATATGTAGAGGTGAGGATGGGCGTGGATGAGCGGGCACAGGATGTTCTCACGCCCACTGGGTATCGTGTACAACCATACGTTCCAGCCGGGGTAGAGATCCTTGGCCTGTGGGTAGTTGTTATTGATGTAGTTATGTATATTGTTGTGGTTGTGATTTCGGAGTGAGAATCGGGTGTTGTTTTAGTCTTTTGTCATTCTTGTGATTGTTATTATCATAATTATTGTTATATTATTTTTTCACTATTATCAATATTGTTAACACTATTAAGTTATTATAAATAAAAGAGTGAAAGTCTGTTTTAATCTTTGGTGATCAAAATAATATCAAGATTATTTATACACACACATATAAAAAAAAATATATGTATAGATATACATATGTATATATACATTTGTAAATGCATATGTAAATATTTATATGTATATATACATACATGTATATATATATATATATATATATATATATATATATATATATATATATATATATATGCAAGCACACACATATATATACACAAACACACATATACATACACAAACACACACATATACATACACAAACACACACATATATATACATACACAAACACACATATACATACACAAACACACATATACATACACAAACACACACATATATACATACACAAACACACACATATATACATACACAAACACACACACATATATACATACACAAACACACATATACATACACAAACACACACATATATACATACACAAACACACACATATATACATACACAAACACACACATATATACATACACAAACACACACATATATACATACACAAACACACACACACACATATACACACACGAACACACACACACATACACACATACACGCACACACACGTACATACATTCACACACACACACACACACATACATACACACAAACACACACACATACATACACAAACACACACACACACATACATACACATAAACACACACACATATATACATACACAAACACACACACATATACATACACAAACACACATATATACATACACAGACACACACACACATATATAGATACACAAACACACACATATATACATACACAAACACACACACATATACATATAAAAATACCCACATATATACATACACAAACACACACATATATATACCTACACAAACACACACACATATATACCTACACAAACACACACATATATACCTACACAAACACACACATATATACATACACAAACACACACATATATACATACACAAACACACACACATATATACATACACAAACACACACACATATACATACCCAAACACACACACATATATACATACACAAACACACACACACACACACACACACACACACACACACATATATACATACACAAACACACATATATATACATACACAAACACACACACATATATACATACACAAACACACACACATATACATACACAAACACACCCACATATATACATACACAAACACACACACATATATACATAAACAAACATACACACATATATACGAACAAACACACACATATATACATACACAAACACACACATATATACATACACAAACACACACATATACACATACACAAACACACACATATACACATACACAAACACACACACATATACATACACACACACATATATACATGCACAAACATACACATATATACATACAAAAATACGCACATATATACATACACAAACACACACACATATATACATACACAAACACACACACATATATACATACACAAACACACACACACATGTATACATACACAAACACACACATATATACATACACAAACACACACATATATACATACACAAACACACACACATATACCTACACTAACACACACACATATATACCTACACAAACACACACATATATACATACACAAACACACACATATATACATACACAAACTCACACATATATACATACACAAACTCTCACACATATATACATACACAAACTCTCACACATATATACATACACAAAAACACATATATACATACACAAACACACACATATATACATAGTCAAACACACACACATATACATACACAAACACACACGTATATACATACACAAACACACACATGTATATACATACACAAACACACACATGTATATACATACACAAACACACACGTATATACATACACACACGTATATACATACACAAACACACACGTATATACATACACAAACACACACGTATATACATACACAAACACACACGTATATACATACACAAACACACACGTATATACATACACAAACACACACGTATATACATACACAAACACACACGTATATACATACACAATCACACACACACGTATATACATACACAATCACACACACACATATATACATACACAAACACACACACACATATATACATACATAAACACACACACATATACATACACAAACACATATATCCATACACACAAACACACACATATATACATACACAAACACACACATATAAACATACACAAACACACACATATAAACATACACAAACACACACACATATATACACACAAACACACATATATACATACACAAACACACACACATATACATACATAAACACACACACATATATACATACATAAACACACACACATATATACATACACAAACACACATATATACATACACAAACACACACATATATACATACACAAACACACACACATATACATACACAAACACACACACATATATACATACACAAACACACACACATATATATACATACACAAACACACATACATATACATACACAAACACGCACATATATACATACACAAACACACACATACATATACATACACAAACACACACGTATATACATACACAAACACACATGTATATACATACACAAACACACACACATATATACATACACAAACACACATGTATATACATACACAAACACACACGTATATACATACACAAACACACGTATATACATACACAAACACACACGTATATACATACACAAACACACACGTATATACATACTCAAACACACGTATATACATAAACACACGTAAATACATACACAAACACACACGTATATACATACACAAACACACACGTATATACATACACAAACACACACGTATATACATACACAAACACACATGTATATACATACACAAACACACAATTATACATGCACAAACACACACATATATACATGCACAAACACACACATATATACATGCACAAACACACACATATATACATACACAAACACACACATATATACATACACACACACATATATACATACACAAACACACACGTATATGCATACACAAACACACACGTATATACATACACAAACACACACGTATATACATACACAAACACACACGTATATACATACACACACACATATAAATAAACAAACACATGTATATACATACACAAACACACACATATACATACACAAACACACACATATATACATACACAATCACACACACACATATATACATATACAATCACACACACACATATATACATACACAATCACACACACACATATATACATACACAATCACACACACACATATACACATACACAATCACACACACACATATACATACACAATCACACACACACATATACATACACAATCACACACACAC
>NC_091552.1:53042295-53044795 GCF_042767895.1 Penaeus vannamei
ACTCACCTGTCTTATCGAGTAAAGAGCAGATTTCAAACTAGGAAAAGATGTTTGTGTGAAGAGAAACACCGATACTGTAGCCAGCGCGAAAATAATCTTAAAGCACAAATGCATTCTGATGGAAGAAATCTCATTGTTTTCCTGAAAAAGTGGGACGTGTGAGTGTCTTTTATAAGGAGGTACTGATGACTTGGTTAAAGGCGTTTTGATGTGGGAAGGTAAAAAGGGTTGTAGATAATGTGATAGAGAGGAAAAGATATATGTATATATGGTAAATTACCATATATATATATATATATATATATATATATATATATATATATATATATATATATATATATATATATATATAGTAAGATTGCTTCGTTATTTTGTTGATATTTCGCAGTGAAATCGTAATAATTTTTCTCACAACCTCCACACTGCCTAGCCATGATGGAACTGATTTGAATTTCAACTGCCTTATCCAAGGCCCAGCTTCTATTATCACGTGATATATTCCATATCTGATTGGTTCTATTGAGTGTCCATGTTCACGCACGAATCTAATTGGCTCATTTGATTTCCCTCGCATACGTCATCCGCTACAAATCCGTCCGATTTTCCGTCACTTTTAACGACTTTTTGTCATTCTGTCGCGGCGCTGGAGGCGGAAGGTTACCGCGACTCCTGGAAATCATGGATTTTATACCCTCTATAACACCTGTTATGTCAAGAAATTATCTTATGACTGGAGCACCCATGGCATAAACAAACAAAAATCCAATTATAATCTCGATACATATTCACATAATTACTCTTACTCTGATTACTTAATCTGATAAGACGTCCATGTTTAATAACTTTCTTCATTCAAATAAATAGTTATTTGTCTCATTACTGAGCAGAGGAGTGAAGGGTAGAAATTATACGCAAGTCATAACGGAACAATACAGTGTATTTAACAAAAGTTTAGCAAGATGACATATACTATAAAATTATAAAACGGTTATAGAACAAGAATCACAACATCATTAAAATAAAAAGATTGTACTATTACAATACTCAAAAGAAACAGCACCGTCCGAGGGGCACCTCCCACACCACATCTTGCCCTCCGCCTGCCCAGCCGCCACTGCCTTCGCACCCACCTGGCGTATACACCAAAGACTATCTACGAAAGACCGGAAAGTCGAGCAAAATCCTGTGAGTAATGTTGAGTCGGCGTCAATAGATGGCGTTAGTGAGCATCTCGTGACGTCATCTCATACCCGTCTGTTTGTTTACATAGAAGCGCGAAAATTATGACAGTTCCGACATTGCCAGGAAAGTCTTATCCTCGTTCTTGTAAAAAGCAAAAAGAAGAGAATAAATAACTTATATTTCTTTTTTTTTCCAAGGAAAGAGAAAGGTTTGTCATATTTATGCTTTTTTAGATATAACCTAAGATATGTGACGGTCAGATTGACATTAGCAAGATATAAATTGGATCACAAGAAATTATTTTGATTGGTAAAGGTGTCAAGTCATGACACCCGTCTAAAAAAGTAGAGGCCCAAAATCTACTTAATAATAGTGCAAGCTTTAAGCTACAATTTGACGTAAGCTGACGATAGATTTGACATCAATAGAGTGAAAAAAACTTTGTCAGGTTGATTTTGAGTTAGATTATAGTTCTCACCAAAATCAGCATATATATTGATTGAACAATGATCATTACTTGGTAGATCTGTATAGTAGGAACAATCAGAAATGTAGAAAAAGTAAAATAAGTTCAACTGTTAACAGGACAACGACGGGTGGCCTGTTTCGAGCTCCTAGCCAGAGTATGCAAGGTGTAGCAGATGCATTCCCGGCAGCTCCTAGGAAAGGGGGTTAGGGGACAGTCCCCTAATCAAACATAACCTTTTAATGAGGAAATTAATCTCAAAATCATGCGAACGCAATGCGAAGAATTGAAATAAAAATGTGTATTTCGGCTATTTATTTGTAAAGGTTTTGTTATTATTCTAATAAAGATATTGTAATAATTTTCTTTAATTCATCATACTCAATTTCTATGTATTGATGCATGTTTGGCAACATAATCATATACATTATATGTCACTAATGTTATGTGACTATAGGCCTATAAGTTCATTGTGCCCCGTGGTTTAATGATTCCTGTATATGGCATGTTGTATACGCCGTATGTATGCCGTGCATGTATGAACTACCAATTTACAGTTGTTAACCAACCCTAAATTGCCGAATGGGTAGTTTCGGGCTGGGAGGGCCGAAGGAATTATATAAAGAAAATGAATGCTACTACAGTCATGATACGATATGAAATATATATATATATATATATATATATATATATATATATATATATATATATATATATGTGTGTGTGTGTGTGTGTGTGTGTGTGTGTGTGTGTGTGTGTGTGTGTGTGTATGTATGTATGTATGTATACATATAGATTTATTAGTAAATAAGCTATGGGCAAACCCCTCTGAATAAGTCTGAACTGACCAAG
>NC_091553.1:22500-25000 GCF_042767895.1 Penaeus vannamei
TGGATCAGTTCCAGAGTTAATACCGACCAGACGACACGTTTTAAAGGATTGATCTAAGAACGAATTTGAGAACCTCTAGTAGAGGCCCTGACTGTTCCCGCTATGCGCATGTATTTGTACACTCATGTACAGATGTAACCGTGTACCTATTAAGCATGAGGTGATAATTATGAGCGTAGTGAATGGTGAAATGTATTCCTTCTAGTTGTAATGTCACGAGTTTAACCAAGGTTGTAAACTAACCAAACATAAGTTGTGACAGTGACTATGATTGTTATTTTATTGATTACAGGTTTGAACGCCTTCCAATAAATAGTGAAGCAAGTACGACGCGGTGGTGACACTCACCTTAAAATTGCCACAGTTAACCTGAGCGCATGAAACGACGCTCACAATCTGTTTTTTTTACGATTTATCGAATTTTCTTGCCGATTTTAACGAAACAACGAAAAAGTCCCCGTTTTGAAAATTAACGGTTTCAAGAACTACATCAAATCCAGAAAAATACAGGCATGCTGGTGTGATTTTTAAATAGATTCATCCTAAATCTAGTGCTTGTTGCAAGCACTCTCCGATTTCGATTTATTCAGCTACAAAATGAGCCATTAAATGTTTACTCTGAACTAAAATTGCGTGTGCTAGGGCTCTCGAAGTCTACATAAGCATGTTTTAAGATATCAGATTTTTTTTTTGCTTTCGTATATTTTCATAACTTTTGTTATTAACAAAATTAGGTATAAGAATAATCTTCCCATAACATAATCCTCTATCACGTACCTCCATTTCGAAGTATTGCGGAAATTCCTAGCAAGTAACAGTACCAAACTAAGACATTTGTTGTAGTAGGGTCACACTGATTTGTGATGTGTATAGGCCTATATTGACCATTTTCGGAAATTTCTCTAAAATCCCCCCAAAAATGACAGGTATTCTGAATTAATTTTCGTGCAGAAAACCCTTTTATCTAGTGCTTGTATTAAGCAGTTTTTTTAGATTATGACTTAGTTTCTGGTTTGTGAATATTTTGCGTAGAGGACTTATAGAACACCATAAAAAGGACTTATATATATATATATATATATATATATATATATATATATATATATATATATATATATATATATATATATATATGTCACTTTTTAAAGAAGCACAGGCAGAAAATTGCAAAAGCTAAATGCAACAGGCACTAGATTTTTCATTCAGCTACAAAATAAGTCATAAAATATTCATTTCGGACAAAAAGTGCGTGCCACAGATTTTGAAGACTACAAAGGTTCGCCCTTTAGATAAAGAATTATCTCTAAAATCTCTCGACCTACTTTTTTGTGAATATTTTTTGAACGCCATAAAAGGGGCCATCTTTTATATATGTTGCTTTTAGAAGAATCACACCAAAATGTTGCAAATCTTTATTGCATCATGTCATAGATCTACTATTCAGCTACAAAATAAGCCATATAATGTTAATTTCGGACTGAAAAGGCACAAGCTATGCGTGAAAGTGTAGAGTACAGAATTATCGCGATTTTTTTCTTCATTTTTTTTTCTTTTTTTTTACATTATTGATACCAGATCATATATAAAATAGTTGTATATGATATTATTATCTATTATTTCCCTTTACTGTTACTCTAATAGGGTTTTACAACATATAATAAGTACTGGTCTGAAATATGATCGTTCTCCATGCCAGCGAATATCACACTGGCAGGCCGGGCCGCGCCAGAAGGGGCCGCCCGCGCACGTGTTGAGGCGAGGGTCCCAGGCCAGGCGACTCCACTGCATGAAACACCCAGCTGCCACACCAACACGTCCGTGAAATACAGATATACAAATATAGGGTGGCGTAAAACTATGTACATAAGATATGTGTATATACAGATCATTTCCGTGTATTCCATGATCTTATGTTTACATGTAGTTACTTCCGTTTGCTTGTTGGTTGTTTCTTTGTTCATGTTTGTATAACAAAAAGTTATGGACAGGTTTTGATTTAATTTTTAAGGTGTGTCTTAGACTAACAGATTCCATAGAATTTTGGTGGTGATCCGGATCATTTGGCAAACCTACACCCTAATTGGGGGGGGAGGGGGCTGCATGTTCAAAATATTTTTCTCAAGGATAAAACGGATGAAATAAGATCAAAACATAAAAAAAACATACTCCATATGATTGGCATATAGTTTTTAAATATTTGTATACAAAAATTCTTCATTATTGTTTTTGAATGCTTCCAAGATATTTTAGATTCCGAAAAATGAAGGTAGGTCTCATGTTATATGAAATATAAGCTTTCGGAATATAATCTCCCTTTTATATTATATTTAATTGTTACGTCACAATTACCGATTTTGTAGGGTAAGGTGAAAAATCCTAATATTTTAGTGGACATCGAAAGTGGCTCCCACCACCTGAAAAATAGCGGGTGGGTCTTGAAATCTTCAAGGGAGATTCAGAGGCCCTCAGACTTTGGAAATGCATGTAAATCAATGCATAG
>NC_091553.1:30000-35000 GCF_042767895.1 Penaeus vannamei
CAGGATGAGGGGAGTCCATGCCCTTGGCATGCAGTGATTCTTTCAGCTGAAAGTGTATCAATACTCTGGCTGTGTGTGTGAGCCAAGAATGTCTGCAAACAGCTAATAGTCTTGCTGTAGGCGTCTGAGTACTCTTCGCCTTAAGTATGAGTTTCTAGGTGCCTGCAAGACCTTGGAAAGGAACTGTGGTGCCATTAGATCAATTCGGGTGTCTCGAGACGGTAGATCAGCCTCCATGAGGAGGTTGATGTTCTTTGACCATCTGGGCGCTCCCAGAATAATCCTGGCAGCTTCAATTTGTATTATTTCCAGTTTTTCTTTTAATGTTGTGCTGGAAACAATGAGAGCGACAGAAGCGTAGTCAATAATAGGACGGACAGCATGTACATAGAATGATCTTAGTACTTTGTGTCCTGCTCCTATGTGTCTCCCTGTCATGACTTTCATGACTGACAGTCTTTCCTTGGTTCTGTCAAGCAGGTATTGGATCTCCTTTTTGAAAGTGAGTGTGTGTCCTATCCATACACCAAGGTATAGATAGTCCTTATCCCATTCCAGATCCATACCCTGTATAGTGAGTTTTTTGTTTCTGACATTGGTTCTCAGAGCCATTGCTTTGGATTTTGTTGCTGATATTTTTAGACCCGTCCTACAACACTCTTCAGACACCAGGTTCAGACAACGCTGAGCTCTAGTAAGGCAGTGATTGCCAGAGGCTATGATTGCCAAGTCATCAGCAGAAGAGATGATCTTGCATCCCTCTGGCAGGTGAATGTCGAGTATGTTGGGCATGAGGGTGTTGAAAAGGGCTGGACTGAGAACCCCACCCTGAGGTGTTCCATTCTCAAGTGGCATGTGCTGTGAGAGGTGGCCTTGAACTCTGACATTTGCTGATCTATTTTTAAAATAGTCAGCTATCCAGGCCAAGAGTCTGCCTTTGACCCCTTTGTGGATTAGGGTCTCCTGAATGGCAAGGGGACTTGCCAGTTCAAAAGCCTCCAAGTCTAGGAAGACAACCACGGCGGGCGAGGTGCATATTGTGCTTAGGAGTGTGGAAATGCTGTGTGCTGTGCTCTTACCCTTTGTGAACCCGTGCAGGTGTTCATGAGGGGGTCCCATTTTCCATCGGAGCCGGTTAAGTACCATCTTCTCAGCTGTTTTTCCCAGGCAGCTGAGAAGAGAGATGGGACGGTGCTTGCCAGGCTCCTTTGGTTTAGGGATGGGAACTATTGTACTTGTTTCCAGCTCTGGGGTGAACTCGGCCCGGGCGCCGGAGCTTAAGTGGGGCTGAGCTGTGCCAGCCACCCGGGAATGAGGGGAGCCTGCGGTCCAATAGCAGAGCCGTGAGGTGTCCGGTGTCAACCAATTAGGTCTCGGTATATGTCTTCGAGAAGCCGCTGATGGTGAGGGCGAGAGGACAGGCTGTGGACCTGGACCCAACCTGGGGGAAGTATGCCGCGCTGCGGGTTGCGGGGGTCGGCTACAGCGTCACGTGACCGCGCGCTATCAGCTGGTCACCGCGAGACCGCAATATTGCTGGGTAGGCATATTCCTATTCACAATGAATGAAGCTATAAAACAGGTAAAAAATATTTCATATATGTTGTCTGCAAATAAGCCTGCTGTATATTAATGGTGACAAATTTGCAAAAAAATGTTTAATTAAATTTAATAGACTGACGTCATAATTTATTTACTTAGAAGATTTCCAACTACAAAAGAAGACTCGCCTTATTTCCGCCGAAAAAAAAATTACGACACTAGAAAGTGTCACTAATTCCATTCCATTTCATTCCATTCCATTCCAAGGACATGTTGCCACAGGTACGACTTTTCCCCCATCCACAAGAATCGTACTCGATTTGACGAATCTTTGTTTTAATTGTATTAATTGATTAAAAACTGTTTTACTGATGCAACATTAGAAAATAGCAATAATTACAAAGTGTTAGTTGTTAACATCAAATTTGAAATCAAATGGCGGAAAATTATCAAAATCAGTTGAAAATTCGCGGGCCCCAAGTGCCTCCCATCATACTTTTTCCTTCGTCTACCGACGCCGATTTCGAAAGTCTCACTTCATATATATTTTGAAAATGCCACTATTGATTAATTAATATTGACTGCATTTAAAAGGATATATGAGATTACGATTGCTTATTCAGTATATATATGTACATGACAAGTAAAATAATCATGTTGAGTTTGAAATACATTTTAGCACGTGCGCAAATACATTTAGTCGAGCACTTGGTCCAATAATATCCTCATTAACATCATCATGACTGAACGATGCACCAAACGGTGTAACATCAAATTTGAACTTCCCGTTTTCTTTCAGTTTCAAATCAGGCAGAGGTGCTCTGCACGCTCATCAGCTGGTTGCAGTATGACTTTGTCCCATAAATATGGGTGGAGTCACAGGAATGTGTAGTTCTTGTCGATGGAAATAATGGTTCTGAGTTAAACTTTAGGCCTTAGGCCTTTTTTCCGGTGCCAAGAAACTGTCTACACTAGAAAGTGTCGTTTTTTTTCATTTGCGACATTCTCCGGGCCGATCGCGACAGCAATGCTGCTGATGCTTCTACGCTTTGCCACAGATGCGGCTCCACCCCCATTCCTAGGAATTGTACTCGAGTTGACGAATCTGATTTTGTTTTTGAATTGTATCAATTAACAAATCACTGGTTTACTGATGTAAAATTAGGAAATAACAATAAATACAAGTTGTTAGTTATCAACATCTTCAAATTACAAATCAAACGACGGAAAACTATCGAAAATAGTTGAAAATGCGCGGGCCCTAAGCGCCTCCCATCATACTTCTTCATTCGTCCATCGACAATGGTTTCGAAGGTCACACTTCTTTAAATATTTTTAAAATGACACTATTTATTGATTTATATCAACTACATTCAAAAGGATATATAAGTTTACGTCAGCATATTCAATTATATATACATAGAAATAAAATGAGTATGTAAAACCTAATATAAATTTTCATAATATTCTTTTGACCATTTGAACACATTCTGTAAATAAAACATGAGACACTTCCCCGTATATTATTCGTCATGGAGCACTTTTGGAGGCCTGAATATTGCCCAAGATTAAAGCATAAATGATATAAGAAAATCAGTAACAAGCCTTACATGACATATCCCATAAAAATGTACACATACGAAAAATAAATAAATAAATAAATAAATATATATATATATATATATATATATATATATATATATATATATATATATATATATATATATATATATATATATATATATATATATATATATATATATGCATGTGTTTATACATATGTTTAAATATATATGTGTGTGTGTATACTGTATATATAGGTGTGTATGTATATATACATTGCTGTATATATATATATATATATATATATATATATATATATATATATATATATATATATATATATATATATATATGCATATATGCACACATATATATACACATATATATACGCGCGCGCGTGCGTAAACACTTTCAAACTAGTACTTAGTGCAATAATATCTTCATTAACATCCTCAAAGTTACTAATATTGCACCATACAGTGCAGCATCAACTTTGAACTTCCCATTTTCTTCCAGTTTTAGAACGGGCAGAGGTGCTCCGCGCGCTCACCAGCCAGTTGCAGTTGCTTATATATGACTCCGCCCCCATAAATAGGGGCGGAGTCATAGGAACCTGTAGTACTACATCTCTTGGCGCCGGAAAAAAGGCCTTTTATCTAATGTTAAGGGGACGGCTTGTGCAAGTGCCCTAGATACGGCTTACAACACCCGTAAGCAGTGGCATCAGTCACTGTCTTCTGCTTTTGTTATTTGCGAAAATGAAGCCCATTTCTGTACAAACTAGTTCAATTTCCAGACCTCTCATTGTCATATGCTGACTTTGCTAAGTGATCGGCATGATCTTGCTTAGAACATGCACTGATACCCACACCATGCAGCTTGTCAGCTTTCCTTCGATATATATTTATTTTGATATGCACAAATTATGCAGCACGTTCATACAGTGCTCAGGACCCGAGAATCTGTGAACCTATGAAAATATCTCAGGTTCCTTGATCCAGATAGGATTCAGTATTTAGAAGTCATGCTAACCCACCTTGTAGAATTTAGTTGTCAGTTCTCCTGCAGTATTGCTCTTGCAGAATTTTGTTTTTATGCACAAAGTAAACGCTACTTCTGATGAATCCAGACTAGGGATCTGTCAGTAGGCCATTTACTTTCAAATACTCATTGATCGTTGTGCGAAAGCTGAAGCTGAGATATAGCAGGAGAGACCGTGTGTCATATGCGGGTACCTGCCTAAAACATGCGGTCAATGCTGACATTTTCCATGGCATAAATATAAACAACCTATTGGAATCTTACTTGCGGCTGCAAGTGGGATCTGCTCTTAGCCATGGCTTGCAGTCAGGAACCCGAGTGGGGAGTGATATTGGCTTCTGTTTTTATTGCCTTTGGAATTCTATAGTCTGACTAAGCACATGGAACAGGGCAAGTCCTTAACAAGTACGGAACAATATTGGAAGAAGTAATAGATTCTTTTGTTATGAATAAGAATCAATGTACCACACACATGCAGTCATGAGGTAGAGCCTCTTTTTGCCCGTCCGCCCCCACGCGAATCCGCCGCTGTCTCCCTCGCTCCTGCAGCTGTCTTATTTTCCTTTTTTAAGCTAACTTTACTGTGTTCATAGATTTTTACCTGTTCTTATTGGTCATATTTTTCAAAATCTGTTTCTATTTTGCCTATTCCTGTTTTTTTCTCTCTCTTTTCTTTAACGTGTTATTTAGTCTTTTGTTATATTTCCGGAAACCTTAACACTTTGACGCATGTTTGCCCTTTCTGTGCACGTCATTGGAACCTGCTGAACCATCTTCTGGTTTATATCAGCTTGCATGCCTCTGCCTCGGTACGAGAAGATACACCGGCCAGCCAGTCAGAGCGCGAGATTTTT
>NC_091553.1:40000-42500 GCF_042767895.1 Penaeus vannamei
GATTTATCAGCATCGCCAGATTGGGAAACGCGACGTCAGCAATGTACTTGAGAAGGGGTGATTTTGATGTAATTCTTCCTGTGTGAATATTCCTATTGGATCAGTGACCCTATTGCCTTGGCGGAGGTATGCGCTCTCTGAGTGCTACTAGTTCCTTCTCCCGTATTTTCTGTGTTGCTGCGATGGGCTCCCTCTGCCGTTCGCGCCAGAGGGAACCCATTTCTATTTTTTCATGTCTCTCTCTTGAATCATTTCTTGGATATTTAATTAAAAGATAATATATAGAATAGTACTAAAGGTTATCATACACAGTAGAATATAATAAGATACAAGGAAAACACCATTGCAGATTCTTGGTATTAGATTAAAAAACCCGGGCACCGAGCTTGAAACTTTTCTCGGAAACCAGAGATGATTCTTGTCTCTATAGAACCAGGAGTGATATTACAAATTTGAAATGACGTTTTTCTTATGTTTAATTCTGCGGTTTATTAATATTTTCTAATGAATAAAGCAATAAATTTTCGAGATCTACGATATCATTCAAAATTTGAAATATTTGGCAGAATGGCCTTCGGAGACAGAGGGACACGAAGAATCGTCATTTCTATTCCGAGTTCACTCTTAATCTGTCTTTGCTAGTTTCTGGATTTTGTAAGTCAATTGGTCCTTTAAAAATGGTTCTAGAATTTGTTCTGAAAAAGAGGTTTCTTGTATCACATTTTATTAATTTCGTATAATCATTTTTTTTTTATGGGACCAAAGACCCAAAAGGGCTGAGAATTTTACCAAAGACATTTAAGCACACATGTAAACAAAGGCCAGAGTGCAAATCTAAAATCGGTCGACAATAACTTTGAGTCCTTCTTCCTCTCCTAATTCCTTGACGCCCTCGCCGCTTCCCCCTCCTTCCCTCCCGCTTCGAGGGTGATCCGTCACGTGTGGAACCGGTGATGCGTAGGCCGATCAGGGCCAAAAGAATACAAGGTCAGTTCAGGCTTCACGAGTCGGCTGCTCATTGCGGCGCACCGGGCGTGGCGGACGAGGCAGGAGGCTCCAGTTGAAGTCTCCTCGCCGCTGGGATGCTGAAGGCGACCCACATTTACAGAAATGATTATCTTCGTGCATTCATGTTTTCCTTCTTATACGCGCACGGTTCAATGGCGAGGAAATCCATGGGGGAACCCGATTAACATCTATATATACATGCATATATATGTGTATCTCTCTCTCTCTCTCTCTCTCTCTCTCTCTCTCTCTATATATATATATATATATATATATATATATATATATATATATATATTATGTGTGTGTGTGTGTGTATACACATACACGCGCAGATTCACACGTGTGTGTGTGATCACTGCGGTCGACTCCCTGCACGCGGCAGTTGCGCCCCGATGCAACCTTTGCCTTGGTTCGTGTCTCGCGGTTAGGAGCAAGAGCTTCCATCTCGCCGGCGTGGGCCGCGGGGAGCAAGGCCGCGGGCTTCGTGTCCATCACTGGAGGCCACGCATTCCCGCGATGAGCCACAGAAGTCTGCGCTTCCTCGCCCTTCTGCCAGCCGGTCTGCTGGCTTGTGCTTACGGTTTGTTCGTTCCGTGTTGACAGCGCTTGCTTTTCTTTCCTGCAGGCAGTGGAAAAGACTTGAGGACTAGTACCCGTGTGTACTGTGTACCCCTTGTCTATGAGGCTCCCTTTCTCTAAAAGGTCTAACCCCGTCGTCATACTCGCGGGGAGCTCCCCGCGGTCCTGCCCATGTGGATGCGAAAGGTGACGGTGCAACCGGCCTCTGGTCCGTCGCTCGAACAGAGTTCGCACACCTTCAAACCCTGCGAGCTCTCTTGCTCGGCACTGGAGTGCTGGCGGCGTCATTTGATAGCCCAGAGGCTGTCGTCCTCCGAAAGCGTCTTGTTGGAGACACATTAGAATTCAAATTAGAGCTTAAACGAGGCTTACTACAGGAAGGAGAAGGCTCCTGGTGCTCCTGCTGAGGGTGCTACCCGGGACCACTGCTGGAGGACGAAGGGGATGAGGGAGACCGGATAATGCGTAGGATCTACGGCGTCTGCCTGCGCCCTTCCTCCCCGAGGATGTAAATCCATGTATACACATAAATATGCACATACCTTTGAATAAAATAGTATTTTTCTTCTCCCGTGAAAACACACCACACCATTTGCGCAATAAAGTGCCACACACAATTAGTAATATAAAGTTAATGCTACAATATAGGTCAGTGATGTCTCATAGAAAACAGTATATGGCTCAAAAAAGCCTCCAAGAAAAGGAGGTACAGAAATATAAGGCTGTTATAATTTTCCGCAAACCGCCCGCCGACCAAGTGAAACTTCTCGAGGCGACCGGTCGGACCGACGGGCAGCGGACGCACGGCGGAAGGGACAGGCGGATGCAGGATTCGTCGGAGTGAGCGACGCACAGCGAGTGGGGGCGTCTCCGGTGTAGGGACATACATGTGTGTGTGTGTGTGTGTGTG
>NC_091553.1:65000-70000 GCF_042767895.1 Penaeus vannamei
GCTCAGGCGGGCCGACGGAGAGCCTCGCCGCGTCGCCGGCTGGACGGCCGCGCCGCCGCTCCGGCAACGTCTGTTGAAGTACTTTTATAGATCTTGGCTCCGGACAGCGTCGCAGTTCTCGCGTTTCGTGTACATATTTTACTTGCGTGTTATTCGTTTTAGAAACGAAGAGTTAAAGCCATGTGCCACTATCATTACTGCCCACAAGTCCTTATGGAGGTGGTTCATAAGCATGTGTTTACATATATATATATATATATATATATATATATATATATATATATATATATGTGTGTGTGTGTGTGTGTGTGTGTGTGTGTGTGTGTGTGTGTGTGTGTGTATGTGTGTGTGTGTGTGTGTATGTGTGTGTGTGTATGTGTGTGTGTGTGTGTGTGTATGTGTGTGTGTGTGTGTGTATAAATGTATGCACATCCGCACACACATAAGCACATACACATAAAGCGTAGCCTAACATTTGTAATATAAACTGTAAACCTAACTTTACATTTCCGTTGGTTAAGAGGTAAATATATACCTACGGATTGGATTAATGTGTACTTTAGAGAAACAAATGTAAAGATACATGAGTTGCATAATCACAACAGTGAAGAATTGTATTCCCGCTACAAGGGAAAGTAATTCTATTATAGATAAGTGAAAGATATTACAAAATGAGGGACGAACAACTATTTTTTCAGCTATTTTTTCCAAAGAAATAAATCCCTTTTGTAATCGTTTGTCACTCTCACCCCCGTCTCTCTCTTTTCCTCTCCTCTCCCTCTCTCTGAGTCTTCCTCTCCCTCCTCCATTCTCTCTCTCTCTCTCTCTCTCTCTCTCTCTCTCTCTCTCTCTCTCTCTCTCTCTCTCTCTCTCTCTCTCTCTCTTCTCTATCTCCCTCTCCCTTCCCCCTTCTCTTTCAATCTCTCTCTCTCTCTCTCTCTCTCTCTCTCTCTCTCTCTCTCTCTCTCTCTCTCTCTCTCTCTCTCCCTCTCTACAACGGACACTCCCCCAACAGATTGGTCACCACCTAAAAAATCAGGTATTTCTACTACTTTTGTAAAATTCCTTCACGGATCAAAATCGACTTGCTGATCGGAATGTTCTCCGAACAGCAATCGTCTCAACAAAATCCTGGAGCAAAAACAAGCAGAGAACACATCGGTCACACAAGAACTGATCCCCCCTCCCTCCCATCCCCCACCCTGATCAGACCACATACGAAACCTTTCTATTCACATCTCCCCAAGTCACAGCGCCCCCTCCCTCTGCCCCAACCCCCTCCTCCACACACCCATGCCCATACCCACGACCGGCGATCCTCCCCTCTCCCTGCCCGCGACCAGCCAGCTCCCTCGCGCCCTTGCTGACTCGCCGGCCTCCAACTCTGCTGAGCCATCCACGTGCCCGGCGCTCCCAGCCAGCAGTCCCCCGTCCCTACAGACGCCCCCGCTTCCCCCAAGTCAGCCAAGAGCCCTCTCGCCGTGAGACCGAAAACCAACAAGCCCAAAGTTGAAGCTTCTATGCAAGCGACACGTGAACGAAGCTTTAGGGGAATAAAACAGGAATAACAAGCAAATCGAACAACTCGACCCCAACCGCCACTGGGAGGAAACAGCTCAGCAGCAGGTGCAAGGGGCTACCGCCCTACCCACTTCCCCCCTCCCCCAGCAGCGCCACCAGTCATCATTAACAACTATGCAGAACGAGCAAAACTCAAAGCACCAAAGCCGTTAAAGGGAGCAGATCGTCCTGACACAGTCTACCTTTATATCACCAGTTGTCACCCAGACACAAACGAAGAGGATATAGAAGAACATTTATCCAAAAAGTTTGAAAATATCTCGTGTCAAGGCCCATAAGACAGTGATGACACACGACTACTGCACCAGCTTCACGGTGTCCGTTCGGGGGAAGGACATAAAGCCGGAACTATTTATAGACATGTTTTCCCCGACAATGTCAGTGTTCTTAAACAAAGACAAGTACAAGCGCGATCAGAATGTTTGACGAGGCAACGCCGTCAGCGATACCAATGGTCATGAAAATAGATCATGTCATGAAAATAGAGCATATAAACGCTCAGTCTCTCCTCGGGCATTTTGAAGAAATTAAAATGCTTGTTGAGGAAAGAAACGGACATATTATGCAGAAGTGAAACATGGCTCCACCTGGAAATGGCTAGTAATTTCATCAATATTCCAAATTTTAAAGTTTATAGACGTGATGCAGGGCGGAGTATGTTTACATGTACGGGATACCGTGAAGTCAATCTGCTAAAGCAGTTATTAATACCGCCGTAGAAGATGTCTGGGTTACCGTGCAAAGCAACATGCTTCGTTCCTTCATTATTGGCGCTGTCTGTAGGGAACCCAGAATCTTCTGGATACATTATAGAAAAGTCTTTTGAAAAGAAACCGCTTTTCATCTTAGGTGACCTGAAAAATAGATTAGAACAAATAATAGATAAACCTGCACGAATTACAGAAAACATCTCTTCTCTATTAGATTGATAATAACTATTATATCACACATCATTCTCCATTCCGATGTCATCCCGTGCCATGTTTCTGACCATGAACTTATCACTATGACATTAAATACAAAGAAATCAAAGCGACCACCAGTAATAAAACCTTTTCGCGGTTTCAAACACTATGACCCTCAATCTTTCCACGAGCTTATCTTGTCTAAAGAACTCTGAAGACTCTATTGGATATTTCATCGACAGATAATGTAAACAAGCAACTATTCTCATTCTCAAGACATCCCTCTGCTCCACGGACAAATGGCATCAAGAGAGCCATTAGCGACAGGAATAATGTCCACCAAGCTCTTAAAAACAACAAACATGAAGCCGCCTTTCAGGTAGATTATTAAATAAAAAAGAAGAATGTAAAATTGCTAATTCAATCTGCAAAAAGAAATTATTTCAGAAATAAATTCATAGAATATAAGAACAACTCTGATAGAACATGGACAATTGTTAAAACTAGTGCCTCACAACAAACACCTCACTAATGATTGTACAAAACCTTTACAAAGCTCAGAGCACTTTAATCACGTATTTAAAAAAAAGGAAAATTAACTTTTGAACAAACAACTGCTTCTATAAAAAAAAAAAAAACAGATCGGGCAAGGTTTATAACTAATTCTTTGGATGCAGAAACAATTGTCTTATCAATAAAAGACCTTTACGAAACAAATGCTGTAGGAGCAGACGGTATTGCTTGCACTTTATCAGAGATAGTCAACCCGCAACTGCACACTATTTGACGGTCATTATTAACACCTCTCTGGTCACTGGTGTCTTTCCGTCGCTTTGGAAACATGGTATAGCAACACCAATTTTCAGGTCGGGGGATATAGACGACGTGAATAATTATCGCCCTATCACTATACTCCCTATATAATCCAAAGTTCTTGAAAAAATGTAGCAAATCAACTAACAAGTTTCCTTTAGGCCAATAAATCTAAAATGCAAGATGGTTTCAGAAATAAGTTATCTACTGAAACAGCTTTACTATAAATTACTGATGAAAATTTTTGATAACAGACAAAAATCAGGTAAATCTGTTCACATAATGCGACCTTTCTAAGGCTTTTGATAGTGTCAACCATGAAATTCTTAACAAATTAGTAAATCATAAAACTGATACCTTTTGGTTTAAAAGTTATTTCGATACAAGGATCCAATCGGTTAGTATCAATTTTGGTGTCATCAAAACAGCAGGTACTTTTTGGTGTTCCGCAAGAATCTATTTAAGGTCCGATCTATTTACAATTTCCATAAATTATTTATCAACAATAGCCCATAACTGCCTTCAAGTGCATGACGCCGATGATTCAGTTTCTTCATAGTGACTTAGTAAACAACTTGAATATATTAATAAGAAACACTCAACATATCCTTACACAAGCAAAATTATATTTTGACACTAATGGCCTTAAACTAAATCGACATAGACTTAATGTACATTCGTAGGTAGTCGGCAGAACATAGATAAAAGTCCCAGTGACACGACCATAGAATTTGAAGGCTGCTCTATCAAACCGGAGTACGCTTAGATTTATGACATTTGAACCACATGTTGACAAAATACAGAAAAGTAGTGGGCACCCTGGTATATCTAAATCACATAAGAAATCAAATCACTACTTGAAACGAAAATTATGGTTGTGTAAACTTTAGCTCTAAGCATAATTAACCATTGCTTAAACTTTTTTTTTCATAGTACAATCATTGTGCTGGTATATGAGACAGCTTTTGACTGTTTAGTCTCATTTTTACAGGCTAAAATTTACATTTTACCAGGAAAAGTATAAATCACAAATAAATATATCTCTCTCCCTCTCTCTCTTTCGCCCTCTCTACCTCCCACTCCCCTTCTCCCTCTACCTCCACCTACCACCTCCCTCACTGGAGGTGATAGCTGTTAGCTAGTCCAGTGGACTGAGGTTGGAGTACGTGTCACCGTGCTTGTCTCCTCTCTCTCCTTCTCATCTCATCTCTCTCTCTCTCTCTCTCTCTCTCTCTCTCTCCCCTCTCTCTCTCTCTCTCTCTCTCTCGCTCTCTCTCTCTCTCTCTCTCTCTCTCTCTCTCTCTCTCTCTCTCTCTCTCTCTCTCTCTCTCTCTCGGTAAGGTGCTGGTCGAGCAATCTTGGGGACCTGCGTTCAATCCCACGCCCGGCCAGTGAATGGTAACCCCGGCCATTCCTCGCACACAGGGGGAGATTTGGTCAAAATAAAACAGACAGTATGTCACAGCAAAGAATATCCATTGTAACAAATGGAATTAAAACTAAATCTTTAAATATTAAAGATCTCTCACCCCTCTCACTCTTTCTTTCATCTCTTCACCCCCCCCCCTCTCTCTCTCTCTCTCTCTCTCTCAGTTTGATAATCCAACGATGTTTTCAGAGATTGGTTAGAGTGGTAGTACTATATTTGATATATGATTTTCTAGGCGTTCACTATCTACTTTCGTCACAGGAAATTAGTTT
>NC_091553.1:77500-82500 GCF_042767895.1 Penaeus vannamei
ATCGTAATATTACGTTATTTTTAAGTCTGTCCTCTAATAGTCATTTTCTGTACTCTGGATGATCAGCGTTTTCTATGACACTAGATTTTAATAGTTCCTCGTAGAGTTGAAAATTAGAGCATATAATGTGCGACAGAATAATCATTTCCACTGCAGCTAATATTGCTTAGGCTAACATTATCATATTTTCTTGCTTCGCCAATTATTTTCTCTCATCTAAGAGAAAAGAGATGATATTGGTGACGAAAATGAGGATGCAGAGTAATGTGGATCTATAGACACAATGGCCAAAGAACATAATTCCGTATTAATGTTACCGCCTACGACCGAGTATGAAAAACTTATAAAGTAAATAAATATACATAAACGATAAGATAAAAGTCTCCCTTTCCATATTATTTTTATTTATATTTATTTCTTGGTGTAATGGCGAATACTATTGCAAACAAGGGAGATTTTATATAATTTCTGATCTTATTAATTTTTTTATGATGATTAAAAGCAACGATTTGACTGAAGGCTTGACATACAAAAATAAACAGTAATTCCAGGTAAATGAACGACCTGCAGCCTATCAAACCGAAAGTATTCACAAGTATTCCATCTCAGACCTGCGATGGAAAACACCGAGGCAGGTTCTATGAGGTACATAAAGTATAAACAATTCAGTATAAACAATGGACCTGAAGAACTCTACGATTGGATCAGTGGGACATGCCTGCCCAGGTCCTCGGGGCGCAGAGGCTCTGATATTGAAAATGCTCTGTAATATTGCAATATCCTGTGCCTAGACATAAATTTAACGCCTAAGAAAAAATGAATATTAAAAGAAAGGAGAATACCCGTTCTGAAAGGTAAACATAAAACTTATCAAAGAACAGAAACACGGGATTAGCATTACCGGAAAGTTGAGAAATTAAAAGTAAAATTGTGATGTGATTTAAAAGAAAGAAAAACATCATAATTGCCTTAGATACGTATTTACTGTGACGAATGCAGTTTTATTAACCGACATGAGCGAGCGACGAGAACTTTTATTGATGTCGCTGCCTCTCCCACAGCCAAGGGCCGGAGTAACAGGTGTCCTTCGGGCCAAAAGCGCCTTCGTTTTGCGCCGCGAAGGAGCTGCCTCCGTCACCCACTTCGCCAAGCTTCCTGTTATAACAAAATGGTGATTATAATAATGATAATAATAACAAATGATAATGATGATGATTATAATAAGAGATTGAAGATAATAATGATGATAATAAAATCATCATCATAATGATAATGATAATGGTAATCATAATGATAACAATAATAAAGAAAATAATAATGTTATAATTATAATATTAACAATAATGAGAAAAGTTATAATGACGATAAAGAGGATAAGGATAAAAACAACTACAATAATAATGGTAATGATAATAATGATAAAAATAACAATAACAAGAATGATGATAGTGATTATTATCATCACCATAATAATGATGATAATGAGAATAACAATAATGATAAGGATATGTGTGATAAATATATAAAAAAACGTAATGATAGTATAAATAAAAAATGAATACATATATATAAATGATAATGATAGTAATAATAATAATAATAATGATAATAAAAATAATGATAATGATAATGATAATAATAATAATAATAGCAATAATGATAATAATAAAAGATAATAATGAAAGTTATTATTATTGTTGATAATGATGATAGCAATAATAATATATATAATAATGATAACAGTAATGATGGTAATAACAATAACCATAATGATAGCTATTATGATAGAATTAAGGATAGTGATAATGATAATGATCATAACAATAATAGGAATGACGATGATAATAACAATGATAATAATTATATCAATAACATTATTGCTGATAATATCAATAATGTTAATAATAACAATGATAATAATAATGCTGTTAATAAAGATAATAATAAAGAGAGTCATAAAAGCCAGTGATACTACTACTACTAATAGTAATAACGATATTGATATTGATAATATTCACAAAAACATCAATAATAATAGAAATAATGATGATAACAGCAACAACGGTAACAATGATAATAATAATAACAATAATAATAATGATGATGATAATAATGATAACGATAATATAATAATAATAATAATAATAATAACAATAATAATAATCATAATAATAATAATAATAATAATAATAATAATAATAATAATAACAATAATAATAATGATAATAATAATAACAATAATAATAATAGTAATGATGATAACGATAATAATAATAGTAATAATAATAATAATAATAATAATAATAATAATAGTAATAATAATAATGATAATAAGGATGATAATAGTAATAATAATAAAGAAAATAGTAATGATAATGATAATAAAAATAATGACTATAATGAAAATAATGATAATAATAATGATAACAATGATGATGATGATGATAATAATAATAATAATAATAATAATAATAATAATAATAATAATAATAATAATAATAATAATGATAATAATAACAACAATGATGATAATAATAGTGATAATAATGATAATAATAGTGATAATAATGATAATAATAGTGATAATGATAATAATAGTGATAATAAGGATAATAGTAATAATGATACTAATAGTAATAAAAAGGATAATAATAACTGTAATAATGATAGTAATAATGATAAAATGGTAACAGTAATAATAATGCGAATAATGATAATAATGATAACAAAATAATAACGAAAGTAATAACAATGATAAGAACAATAACAATAAGGATGATGATGATGATGATGATAATGATAATAATAATAATAATAATAATAATAATAATAGCAAAGATAATGATAATGATATGATAAGGATGAAAACGATAATGATGATAATAATAATGATAACAATAATAACAATAACGCTAATATTATCACTATCAGTGATTATAAGAATGATCATAATAACAATGTACATGATAATGATAATGATATTGTTAATGATGATGATTACGATGATGATAATCATAATAATGATAATAGTAATGATGACATAATGATAACAATTATAATAGAAATAAAAATTAATAATAACAATGATAATAACGATGATAATAGCAATACTACTACTAGTGAAAATGATAATAGTAACAGCAATGGTAATAATGATGCTTATAATACTAATAATAATGATAATGATAATGACCATAACAACAATGATGATAATAATGATGATGATAATGATAATGAAAATCATAATAATGATAATGATAATGAAAATCATAATAATGATAATGATAATGCAAATAATAATAATGATAATGATAACTATAATAATGATAATAATAATAATGATGACAATAACAATTATAACAATAATAACGATGATAAAGATAAGAATTAGAATAGGAATAATAACAATAACAATAACAATAATGATGACGATGGTGATAACAGTAATAGTAATAAATGAAGTAATAGTAGATATGATGATAATACTGTAATAATACCATTAATTAATGATGACAATGAGAATGACATCATCGCTAATGCTATTTCTTATCTAATGTTTAAGATGATAAGGATAATGATATTGATATAAATTATATTGATAATAATATTGATGTATAAAAAGGTATTCATGACGATGATTAATATACAAATAAGAGAAAAAACTATAACGCCAGCATTTTAAAAATAAATGTGATTATGTGCTGATTTAATAGGTAATCATAACCGGTGTTGTTCAGCCTTTACACGTGAAAAGCATTGTTATTATCCCCTATATTACTTGTTCTTTGGATTTTTATATTACGCTAATAACGGCGCCCTTGGCCAGGTCCCCAGCGCCGCCGCCGCCGCCGCTGCCCCTGAAGCGTCGTCACTATGGCAGTAGAGTGATTTCGTAAACATTTTCGTTTGGATTTGGATGTAATAAAAACAATTGATCATTTCAAATATAAGCAGCATATTGTTCTTTCACTGTAGCTCTTTTGTGCTGCGAATACATGCTTACAGGATGATAGAACTAACAAGCCAATGATAACGGGAATATGCCGGAATGAAATTTTAGAGGGACTCGCCAAGACGAACAGGTAATCGAATCCAAACCAACCAAAGCGGCAACCAATTACAACGGACGGGCCCAGGCCGAACGCCTAACCTAATCACGGGAAATGTCCCAAGGACCCTCGCGATCGCTGGCGCTTTTCGAAGACGATTGATTTTCCTTCACGCCTCCTCCTCCTCCTCGTCCTCCTCCTCTTCGAAACCCGGACATCAGAGTCTCAGCGAACGCCGAAGGAGACCCGCGCCCACGGAGATCCTAAGGTTAGGCGCCGTGACCTCATTCCCTCACCTCGTTAAAGGGGCTACAACACGCCAGATAAAAACCCAAATCTCGGCCTGAGAAATGAGTCTTAAGAGGCGCTCACTTCCCCCACAGCTTGTTCAATAAAGCTCAGCGTTCGTGGGGAGGCTCCGGCCTCACTCTTCCGGAATATGGGACACGCTCTGTCGCCGAGAGACGTCGCCAGTGGCATCGAAGACGTGAAAGATCTGGGCATTCCATCGCCATTTTCCGATGGGCACCTTCGCTTATCCGTCTTCTTACAAAGCTTCCAAAAGAGCATCTCAATCTTCTCTCTTTAAACGCAGTAATTAGGATGGATGAGGTCGATTGATTCCCTTTTCCCCCAAGTTGTGAATCTAATAGATACGTGACTTCATTTGGAGTGTGCCAACATTAACGATAATCTAGATCATATCATTACTTTAAAGATGACGGGACGGCTTCCCACCTCAGGGCGGCCGCCCTCCATGGCCGGGCGCCTATTAATACCTGCGGCCCAACTATTATTTCAGGGTCCGAACGTCTTTGATAATGCCGAGTGCTATTTGCTTTGATTTATAAAAGTTGACATCAGATATTCCTATCTGTCTAACGTTAGCGAGGCGGCGCATGCGCACTCCCCGCCAGTTATTGATCGGCCCTCTGTCGGCACCGCCGCCAA
>NC_091553.1:92500-95000 GCF_042767895.1 Penaeus vannamei
TTAACATGAATAGAAGGAGGGAGAGGGACAGGGAGAGAGAAAGGGAGAGAGAGGGAAAGAGAGAGAGAGAGAGAGAGGGAGGGAGAAAGAGAGAGAGAGAGGAAGAGGGAGAAAGAAGGAGAGAGAGAACAGACAGAAAAATATGGCGAGAAGAGGGGAGGTGATAAAACTGACATGAAAATTTTAGAGGAAAAGAAAACAGAACAAAACAGCGCGACTAAGAAAAGAAATTGAGATGCGAGGGGAGAAGTGTGAGCAGAGTGTGAAAGCGAGAAGAGAAGCCTCGCGGAAGGGGACTGGCAGAATAATGGACAGACAAACAGACTCGGAGACAGAGATGGACAGACAGTCAGACAGGCAGGCAAAGAGCGAAACAGATCGAGGGAGAGACATCACCTGAGTAGCGCAGGACGCTCCTATTTCGCTTCAGAATTAGATTTGCTCCTTTGTTAGTAATGGCAAGGCCAATTATACTACTAATTCCAATGACAATGATAATGGCAGTGTTGATACTGATGATCATGCCAAAATTCTAAGTATATGGTAATAGTAGAAGGTTATAATGATAACACATCAGGATTATTAATATCATGATCACAGAAATACGAAACAACAATAATGATCTTAATGTTAATGTCAATAATCGTGATAGTAATAGCAATAATGAAAATGAAATCATTAATTAAAAATCGCAGAAAAAATCATTATAACATTAATGTTAATGATCTGTCAAAGTGCAAACAGAACAACGAAGTTAATAACAGTAAGGATGACAGCGCCTTCGCAAACAAACGTTAGGAGAATTCCAACAGATTTGGACTACATCGCGGGCGCCGCTAGAGTCCGCTGCGGCATCTTGACCTGTGGACAATATTTTTACCAAAGAAGATGCAGACGTCAGCTTCTTTTCTGTTTGTCTTGTACAGCCATCACTGTCCATCATGCCTCTCCTTTTGAGTTAGTCTTTCAGTCTGAACTACGAGACTTCAGGACGCTCTCGCCTGAAGGAGCAGGAATCCCCCGAAGGCTTCCTGATCTACGTCGGCTCACTCGAGGCTCGTCTGTGTCCGTGTGATGGGTCAGGCAGTCGGGGCGAGGTCAGTCCAAACCTTCTGGGCACTGGATGATAAATCAGCTGAAACTGAACCAGCACTCTGGCTGTGTGGAAAATCTAGGAGTTATCAGTAACTCGGGATCGTCAAATGCACTCTTCATCATCCCACGGAATCGAACCTTCCAGGGGCTCTGGAGGGACGTCGTCATTCTAGATTACCTCAAGTATATATCTGAACGTGTGACGGACTTGCCTACAGAGGCATAGTTCGCTTTAAACACAAAAGGATATCAAACCGTGAATCCATCGAATATAGTATGGCTCCTTGCAATGGCAAGCAGACAAGACTTTCCTTTCTGTCCTCACTCGGGAACTACCTTCCCTATGGAAAATGAACCTCAAGAGAATATAAATCATGCATCCTTTTTTAGTTCAATCTCTGGGTATGGAGCTTTCATTCATTATGTCAAATTTCAGGACTAAAGCCTTTAACTTGACTGAAGAAATATTTAGCATTCCTTAAGCAATGCAGACCTTTGAATAATTATCGCTATTATACTAATTGCTAGATAAGAACTTTTTACTTGGTAGTTCCAGGTCGGGCGTTATCCCCTGCCAAGGCTTCTCCGTGTCATGGAATGGTCACAACACTATCAGGATAGACTATAAAAGTTAGACTGAGCTGTAGTCAAGGAGGGATGTCAGTGTCCGCCATAGTTATGTCACTATGATTCCCTTAGCAATTTTCGCAAGGCAAATGAGAATCTATTTATAAAACTTTTATCTTGAGAAGGGAGCGAGTTATCCCTCTCCTAACTCCAGGAAAAAGGATTGCCGCAAGACAGCAGGTTCCTTATGTTGCTGTAAGTGGAAACGCCGACATGTACGCTCCCCTAGTTTGGATGGCTCTATGCTTCCTATCTCCATCTATTTGCATATGCTCATGGCCATTTACCACCTTCATCTTATAAGAGTAACACTATGCAAACATGACTACAGATGTTCTGTGGGACTGCCTGGTTTATGACTAACAATTAGCCTTGAGCATAAAAGCATTGCTAGGTCTGGGGCTTTCATCAAATCCACCGGAGCGAGGATGTCATGAAATCCACAAGTGTACCACTTGAAAGGTGGGGCAGTCTCATTTGACCATCTTGGGCATTAAGCAGTTCAGAAGTAATTCCAGGAATCCAAAATCTTGTTCAGCTGCACCTTTCATTCTATGCTCATTTCATATGGAAGTAGAGCTCTATCATTTTGGCTGAATGGCGTGTGGCATAAAATCGAACTCGAACACACTTCCTTTACTTTTGCCCTAAACAAGTTAAAGGTCTTAGATGATGCTTTAACTTGAGGCCTATACACTGACTTTATTTGTTTAAACTGCCAAGATAGTATTTAGCAGATTCATATCATTCAAATCACTATGAAAGTTTTTTTGTGGTC
>NC_091553.1:129491-131991 GCF_042767895.1 Penaeus vannamei
TGGGTTTACTTTCTTATTTCTTCATTTGTCTGAGCAGCTTTGTATCATGAATGAAGGGATCCAGAGACGCAGTGAATCAGCTGCTTCGAAGGTTCTGTCGTTGTTTGCTTCATCAGATTGCGACTTTGCTTGAGCGCCGAGGGTTTGGGTTTTCTTTTTATGAGGGTATTTCTCATTTTCTGTTGATATCATTTCGCAACGGTCGTGTCCGTTCTCCTGAAGGGCGTTGTGGCGCGGAGCGAACATCCAAAGCGCGCGACGCCAAGGGCGCTGCCGCCCATTCACAGCACATTCATCATACACAATAACCCTACAAAGTCACATGACAAGCTGATCCTTACGGCCACCCTTCATAATTATAATCTACTGTCTCCTTATAAGTACATCCTGTGCGGACCTTCTCTAGATCAGTTTACATTGCTATCTTGCACAGGCATCCTGCACTGCAATGTTACCACGCTGCAGTTACTTGGAAGAGCCATTTCGCCGCTGCTCGCGAGGCCGCGGGAGGGACGCGGCGCGAGGCTCACCTGTGCGCAGGAGGATGGCTGCCGAAGGGGATGGCTGGATTCTGTTCTCGGCTCCATCTCGGGGACGCCAAATGCCTCGCACACACACACACACACGCACACGCACACGCACACGCACACGCACACGCACACACACACACACTAAATAAACGCCCTTCTGTTGAGAGTCCATTTTAGAAGCCCGTTCCCACGCCCCTCGCGCGGGCTCGAAGACGGGCGGCGAGCACGACGCGGTCCGATTTGCAAGGGAGATTCATCGCCTCGGCTGCGGGGTTGGGGCGCATTCGGGCCTCGGGCGGGGACGAGAGCAGATTGGGGGATTCTTTTGGGGCAGCTTAGGTCACGCGATCACGCCCACGCGGAATCACATACACGCCCACTTATACTCACAAATACTTTCTCACACACCTGCGTGCATGCTTTATTATTATAGAGTTAGTCTCAATGCATACGCATTATATATACAATGACTCTTTTCAACCTCAACGGGTAACAATATTTGATCATCCCTTTACCATATATTGAATATATTTGCACATTTGGCAATGCCAGTCCTGTAAGTGGCAGCAACATGTCGCCCTTCTTGTGCATTTCCTCATTCTTGTTTTACTCTGTTTCAGACGGATCATATTCTTAGATTTTTCTATATTTTTCAATGTTCTTATTTCCATTTTCATTCCCGACTGCTCACTGGTAGTAGCATTACAGGAAGGCTTTCTTTTCAGACTTTTTCCAAACCTGCCTTAGGATTGTGCATTGCTTTGGATAGCCGTTTTGTGCCTCGTCTGTCCGCCCTTTGTTTCAGAGTAACCGTCTGTGTTTCAGAGTGTCCAGGGGAGTCTATAAGGGAGTCTCCCCCGGGAGTCTCCATCTGGAAGGAACTTAATTATCACCACGGTATTGTCGGTGTCAAGTGCCTGTGTGGGCGGGGGCGGCGCCCTGCGGAGGGAGGGCTGGCTGGAGTCCGGGGCCGGTCTCGACGCTGCTTCAGGGACGCCTTTTGCTGACGCCAACTCGAGGGCGTCGCGGGGGGGGAGGGGGGGGGAAGAGAGATGGATGTGCTGCCCGACTCCTAAATATGCTATAGAAGCACTTTGTGATCGTTAACATCGCATTCATATATACATATACATATATATATATATATATATATATATATATATATATATATATATATATATATATATATAAGAATACACAAATGTGTCTTGACTTTCGACTTCAGTTCAAGCAGACTCAGTCAGCCTCTCTCTCCCCCGTCCGTATCCGTCTTGCTTTGGGAACATCGGGTCAAAGTCGTGTCGCGTCTGTCAGTCGAGCCCTATTGAGGCTTCCACCATTCGCAGCGTCAGAAGGAGCCCCAGCCATCGCGGTCCGAGCCGAGCGCGAGTCCCCCTGAAGCACGAGGAGGCTCGAGCCGGACTCCAGCTTCTCTCTCAACACCGCAGATTGGTGTTCCGTTTATTAGCATTCCCCGGTGCCTCATCGTCCGCGGAGAAACATCAGGACGTCTCTGACCAACGGGCCTTGTGAGTGCAGGAAAATGTCGGCTCCTGCTCTGCCCTTCCCTTCGTTTCCAAAGCCTTAGCGATCGTCACTTGCATTGCCGCGACTTGTTCACTTGAACGGCCGAGAGAAATTCCAAGATGTCAGCTGGCGGCCAGAGCAGCGCCGTTCGGCATCCGTGTTTTCCTGGACTCAGAAGCGCCCTCGCCATTCCGTTCCTGCCGTCCGCCGTGAACTGCATACTTCCCGGCGTGAAGTGCTGTGTGTCGTGAACCAACCAAGGGATCCTAAAAATCGTTCCTTAGTGATGTTCACTCTGTGACTGCTCATTCGTCTCAAGGTTTTAGGATCTCTTCTTTCTCTGAGGATTCCTTGGGCTCCGCAGGGCACAGAAGGTCCTAAACGATATTTGTCTTTGTCACTTGGCTTTCATACAGACACGTTAACACTTGAGACTTTCCCTC
>NC_091553.1:191991-194491 GCF_042767895.1 Penaeus vannamei
TATATATATATATATATATATATATATATATATATATATATACATATACATATATACATATATATATTCATGTGCTTACTAATATATCCAGTAGGAAACATCTGTAAAACTCGTGTGCATCTCATCTTCTCTGGATTATGTCTTGTCTTCTAGATAAATATTTTTCTTGAAGAAAATATCTTTCACTGATTTTTTCCTCATCTCTTGATTACATCCAGTTTACAGTAAATGCATGAATGGCTCCTCATGGCCTTCCTAAAGCAACAAAGCATGTTCCCCAAAAACTATGGCATGTAATTCATGAGCATGATTTAGGCCATTATCTTTCATGTTTACAGTATCGGAAAATTACAGATATTAAGGAGTTCTTTAGGTTACAGAATAATCCAACCTGCAGTTATTAATACATAATATATATAGTATACATCATATTAGACAGGGCAGGTTTCTGTACTGGCGGCATGTGGCTATTATCTATGATGAAAATCTATTCAATAAGCAATACCTAGTATATCAACACTTTACCTAATACAGTTTTCTCTCTCTCTCTCGCAGAAAATACATGTATAAAATATATTGGAAACTGGGTAAAATACGTTTCATGTATTGTAAAGATATTCATTCTCATTCATAAAGTTTCTATATTTGTTGCAGTGAATTTGGTTCTTCCTTTATCTCCAAATTTCTTTCCTGATCTCTCTCTCTCTCTATATATATATATGCGCGCGCACACACACACACACACACACACACACACACACACACACACACACACACACACACACACACACACACACACACACACACACACACACACACACACACACACACACACACACACACACACACACACACACACACACACACACACACACACACCCTCTCACACACACACACACACAAATTTCCCTTTCTCTACTGCACACACACACATAAGGACACCTCTAATAATCTTAAGCTAAATTCGCCAAAAGCCACATCCCGCTGCCAGAGCTAGAAAGTTGATCTGTTAATCCATTGTTTGTATTGTCATCCTTTCATTCACAGAAATTACAATTACAACTGTTCATCTGTATGAAATGGAAACATAAAAATCTAAATGATAATAAAACACGTGCACTTTCGGAGGGATTTAGAAAAATGCAAAGCATGGATAAAATTCTGGCAGCTGTCAATGGCAAATCCATCTTCAACTTATTACTTTTTGTTGTGTGGCAAATATGAACTAAACCAAATGGTGAAAAATGACAAATAGAAAGGCTCTTTTCTTTCGATTAAATGGCAGAAGTGCATTTTGATCTTTATTTAGCTCTTCACAGTCAATGACCATGTCTAAGCATGCCAAGCACATATGAAGCTTTGTCACTGCTAGTCATTATTCAAATCTATACAAGCAATGGCCAGCCATGGACCAACTGTGGAATTTCCTTCTCAGCACTATATCTGTAGTCTATGAGTTTCTGCCTTTTCTGGGAAAAATATAGAGATATTTGATAAGCATGCTCCTCTTTGGAATGAGTCGATACAGTCTCCGCTTCTCTTGTGCTGTAGAAAGTTTCGAGACCTCTAGCTCCTCGCCCTACACCCAGTCATGTGGGGTGCCCCTCCCTTTGGAGTTCTTCACCCTCTTTAAATCTGTTTTACCCACACCATACATTGAATAAACTCAATCATATGAGTAGGTGCTATATAACATTAGTACCCAGAGTCCATGCCCAGCTCATGTACTTTACCTGTTTGTAGGAGACTAGTGATAAGTGATGCATTTGTCCTCTCGAATGACCTATTCCCCAGTTTTCAAGGTACAGTGCTATCGCGACCTCCTCCCAACGGGATTCAGGAATAGGTCGCAGCAATAATGTCCCGAGCCTTTCATTCCGAGATAACCAATGTACCGCATCCTTAACCCTGTAGCACCTCATTCCGACTCCAGCAATGCCGCTGGTGGAACAATCTCAGTTGTCCATTAGAGGAAACTTGGCAACGGACACAAGTCACATGAACCTTGAACTTTATTTCTTACTCGGCAATTCCATCACCTCATCTGTTTTCCATTTGGTTATTGTTATAGTGTGCAAAGGTTATTCGTCAAAAGCTTTCAGTGACTGAATAATCTACATAGTTCTTAGTTCGTAAGCCAAGGTTCGACTGAAGCAGCAACCTTCACTTGTTCACGACTCCTCGTCAGTTCCTAATACTCTAATACTCTAAAAACTGTAGGAGCAGTTTGAACATTTTTCTCTCATATACCCTTTCAGCTTTTCCCCTATAGTGTGTGTGTGTGTGTGTGTGTGTGTGTGTGTGTGTGTGTGTGTGTGTGTGTGTGTGTGTGTGTGTGTGTGTGTGTGTGTGTGTGTGTGTGTGTGTGTAAGCGCGCGCGCGCAAGTGTGGTCATACGTGCATGAGCGTGTGGTTCGAGCGCCATTCGGTGCATCTCAGTCGAAGCAAGTCCCCATTTCGACGAGTGTCCCCGCGCGAGAGCGCTGTCCCCGCTTCCCAC
>NC_091553.1:206991-211991 GCF_042767895.1 Penaeus vannamei
AAAATTTCGTTGAACAGAACACTAGACTGAAACCCACGGTATTAAATCATTTAACGTTAAACCTACCTTTCTCAAACAGATATAACTTGTATCTCAACATTAAAATTCCTGAAGCCAAAAATTCCGGTAAAAAAAAAAAAAAAAAATCAGAGAACTATGACGTCACTACGAACGTTAAAGGAACGTCGACCGGATTTACGCGGATTTATATCTAGACGAACGGTACGAGGGCTTCAGTTGTAAACAAACGAAGCAGGAGAAATATTCTTCCAAAATCATCTCGAGGAGCCTTTTAGTGTGTATGATTGTCTTAAAAAGAAGCTGGAGAAGATATAGCATCAGATAATCTTGAGCAGGTAATGATTTGACATCGTTTTTTTTAGTTATTTCTTCCTTGAAATGAAATTGATGGCTATTTATGTGAGAGAAGGAGACGCTTCCACTGTGGGTTAATGATAATATCTACATAGATTCACCATCTTCCGTTTCTTTACCATTTTCCCCCTTCAAGCCAAGTGTATCTGTGCTGTGTGATAAATTTCTTAATATGAATAGAGTGAGAGAAATTTATATATGTATATTTTGAATCAACTTGTGGCGGTATTGCACTTCCCTCATGGTAAGCTGTGTGTGATATTGCCAATAATACCTGATAATGTTATAGGAGAGAGGTATTTACTTCCTGCCTGGTGTTTATCTCTTTGTGGAGTGTATGTGTGGGTGTGAGTTGCAGGTGGAGGGCCTTGGTGGCATCGACTTAGTGTTGAGTTTTGAGATACTTCCTCCCTGACATGTTTGTGACAAGTTAAAGATAAGAATTGATTTAACGTGTTTATATCTGTTGATGGTGATGGCAAGAGATTGTCATGCCCTATCTGTCTGTTGGCACATCAGTAAAGATGAAGTTTCCCGCACAGCTGTGTTGGTCTTCCACCCGGACTACAGAAGGACAGATAGTACCAAAAAAAAGACCATAGTATAATTACGAGGAAGTTTCTTACTTAATTGGCTAAGCAATGATTATTATATTGTGTTAAGCATAATTGTGCTGTGAAATGAATATTATATTTTACAACTAACCTTGGTGCTTAACTAAAATTTTAAAGATTAACCAGACCCCAGGTCGGAAAACATGCAAATGCTCACAGGGATGTTAATCTTCAATAGTTTGAGTCAAAGCAATGATCACTTTTGTTTGCACCCATTTTTCTTTCTTGCAGATATTTGAATTACAATATAACTAACACAATAAAACAAGATAAAGTCCATCTATAATTAAAAACAGACATGAATAATGATCTCTTGATTATTAAGTCACTTTAGATCATCATTATTAAGTCTTCTAAAATAAATTTTGTTATTATACAACTGCATTCTTCATACTTTGAACAACTTCTGATATTGTTTTGCGGTTAAGCCTTATGGTATGGACAAAATTAGTTTGGGCAAATTGAAAATGAAGTTCTTGTAAAGGGCAAAAGATGCAGACATGAATGGTAACACCACAAATAAAGGAAAAAGATAACAGAAAGTGCCACTCTCAGCTCAAGTCCACATGGTGCTCCTGAGTTTTAGCTCTATCTTGCCGTGCATACAGAGGTGAAGGCAATGTTTCCTGTTTTCTATATCTGTTGAAATAGAGGATATCAGGGTAGCTGACACGGTTGTATGATGTAGGCTTTTCTAAGTTAAATGTCTTCTTCCTTGAAAATTTTTGGTCAGAATGTGATGATACTTATAGAATCCATTAATATCTTTGATGTGAAGTTTATTTAGGAGATTGTAGACATTATGGTCTTTCCTGGGATGATGTTTCTGAATGGGGGGACACTATGTAGTGTGACCAATCCCCCAGTACCTGACTAGACACATAGCGTGTCTGTCTTGGGATCCCTGGTCATACATAACTAGTGTGATTGAGAAGTATTCCACTCTTTAAGAGGATCCTTGGCTAGAGTGACTGCTCCTTTATATTGGTTCCAGATTTGATGGGAAATCACTAGGGTGGTCTACAAGCAATCTTGCCAGAATAGATGGAGGAGGATTTGTTATCCTTTTGCTAGAATGCATAGTGCATAGCACAAAGTTTCACCAGTGGCCCCTTCACATGTGTCACAGCAAGGGAAGTTACTGTGTTTAGGTTTTGAATTTTTGGAGCATCTGCTTCTAACACTTGGCATTATGTGGCAGTAATTGTAAGTAAATCCAATACAAGTTCAGAATGTTCAGTAGTGTTGTTTTGTGGTGTGTCTGACAACAAATCACAAGCCTTTATCAAGAGCTTAGTTATTTTGAGCATTCATGACAAGCTTGTTTTTTACCTGTTTTTTTGTATATTGTAAAACAGCAATGTAAAAATCCACAGGACATCACTACTGAACATATCGAAGTGCTGGGATCAGGGTCTTTCGGGTTTAGTTGGGATTTGTTTTGCATCAGAATTGAAATAATTTTTCATATCTTACTAATAGAACAAGGCTTATATCAGTTCTCTGGCCTATAGGACAATATGCCAAACAGGAAACCTAATCTAATGCAGAAATTATTAATTTCTCAGGCATAGGAAGAGTCGTTGGTGTTTTGTATTTCCTCCCTTGACTGAGAAAGTGAAACCCACGTGCCAGAAATGCTGAGAGTCCATAAAGGATATCATTAGGAATTATACCTGTAAAACCATTAGCTTTTGAATAAGGCATACATATGAATAATGTGGTTGTATGTGAGACATGTCCCAGCCTTGTCCACTGTCATTTCTGCCAGTTGGATAGTATCCATCCAAACAATGTAAACAACAAGATACATTTTATTTACTGTAAAGTTATATTGATTATAATAAAACCTATGATGAGTTCATTTTTTATTTTATATCAATCTATTAACCATTTATTTGGTGTTCAATAACATTAGAGAAGGATGTAAGAGACAGTGCAATAGCTGTGGGAGGCTAGACAATATAAGATATTATAGCTTAATTTAGTAAGGATATTCATATTTTTTATTAATGTAAGTTGCAAGGCCAATGCAACTAGATGACATATTTCCTATCCTTAATTTGTAGTCATGAAAAGTTTGCCCAACTGCAGTTTTGATATCCTAATTGGTTCTTTTTCTAACCCAAACAGGTCATGAAGGTGAAGATTAAATCCTGGACGGGAGTGGCTACATGGCGCTGGGTGGCTAATGATGACAGCTGCGGCATTTGTAGGATGCCCTTTGATGGATGCTGCTCGGATTGTAGGTTGCCAGGTGACGACTGCCCTCTGGTGTGGGGCCAGTGCTCTCACTGTTTCCATATTCACTGCATTATGAAGTGGCTTCAGTCTCAACAGCTTCACCAGCAGTGTCCAATGTGTCGGCAAGAATGGAAGTTTAAAGAATAACTCTGAAACACTTCTAGTTTTTGCTTACTGTTTCAAGATTAATAAGTTGTGGTAGGAGTAAGTTTGATGATTTAAAAGTCATGGGTCACTCAAAGCATAGAGACTCTTCATCTGAGTCATCGGAAGAAGAACGTAGAAGAAAACATAAAAAAAAGCATAGAAAAAAGAGTAAGAAGAAATACTACAAAAGAGATTCATCAAGGGAGAGGGACAGGAAGAGGACCAGAAGATCATCCTCGGAATCAAGTGAAGATTCAAGCCTAGGCAGAGGCAGTTATCGTCAGAGCAAAAAAAGACATAAGAGATCCAGGTCAAGAACGAGATCCTCATCAGAAGAATCAGTTCCAAACAGCAGAAAGGAAGAAAGAAAAGTGAAGAAAGAATACAAAGAACAGGAGGCACTAAAGTGGTCTTCCAATTATGACAGAAGAGCTGAAGTTAAAGATATTGCAGCTCAGCATTGTAGTGATGAAGCCCCTGGTTCTTCACTCAAACATGAGAAGAATAAAAGCGCAAGTTCAGATTCAGAGGATGATCTAATGTTCGAATGGGAGCACTATAGATACGAGATTAATCAGATATTCTCCAATGATGACATTATTAGAAGAGGAACAACTGAATATGACGATTTTTGGAAATTCCTGAAAAAATACCAAGGTCTCCAAAAACAAAAAACAATAAGACAAATGTGTGGAAATAAGCAGTACAGAGAGGAGATGGGGACAGGTGAAGTTAGTAGTGTATACAAAGTTCCGCAGCATTTTGATAAAAGATACAATATCAATTTTGCTTTGAATGTCACTACTGATGATTTTCAAAGAAGATTGCCCATTAGAGATTTAGATGAAGATAAGCGAAGTCTGTCAAGAAAGAGATTAACAGAACTGAAGTTCATCATATTGCTTTATTTAGATTTTCTGCAGAAGCAGAGATTTGAAAAGCTGAAAAAGTTAAGGGAAACGCAGGCCAACCTTCCAATTTCAAATTATAAAGAAGAAATCATTTCAAAAGTTTCTGCAAACAATGTAGTAATTATAGCTGGAGACACAGGTTGTGGTAAGTCTACCCAAGTGCCACAATATCTACTTGCAGCAGGTTATGCTAACATTGCGTGTACTCAGCCACGTCGTATAGCCTGCATATCATTATCAAAACGTGTAGCATATGAAACATTAAATGAGTTTGGCTCAAAGGTTGGTTATCAGATCAGATTTGAAAAGAATAAAACGGAACATACAAAGATTGTTTTTTTGACTGAAGGGCTTCTTCTCCGACAAGTTGCCAGTGATCCATTGCTCTCAATGTATGATGTAATGATACTTGACGAGATTCATGAAAGGCATCTCCATACGGACTTTCTCTTGGGTGTTATTAAATGCCTTGTAATGCAGCGAGAAGACATCAAGGTTGTTCTGATGTCTGCTACAATAAACCTTGATCTCTTTAGGAATTACTTTATGGGGAAGGCTCCAGTCGTCCAAGTTCCGGGAAGGCTTTATCCCATCAAACTGCAGTACTTTCCCATCCCAGTGGTAGAACAGGCAAGTAAGACGGAGAAGCTGAATCCAGCACCTTATGTAAGGATTTTACAGCTCATTGACAAGAAATATCCAGACGATG
>NC_091553.1:214491-216991 GCF_042767895.1 Penaeus vannamei
CCAGAAACAACTCTCCGAGATTTACAGGAGTTGCAAAATACATACACTGAAGGATATTATCATGATGAAAATTATAATATGTAGTGGACTCTATCCCAATGTAGCAATTGCTGATGAACATAATAACTATAAGCCTGGGAGTGAACAGTTATTTCACACCTTTGCAAAGCCTTTTACTGTTCTGCATCCAAACAGTGTTTTTTCAAGCCAGCCTGAAGTTCTTCAGATCGCTGATTCTGATATAATTGAATATCCTGGATTCAGTCTACGAAATCCTCTATGCTCAAAGCACCAATTTCTAGTGTATGTGTCTTTGTTGGAGACAAACAAACCCTATCTAGTTGATTCAGTGAGGGTTCCTTCAGCCCAGTTGTTATTGTTATTTGCACAAAGCATTGATACCAATGCAGATATGACTGTTATGGCTTTTGATAATTTTATTGAATTAAAATTCCCAGATGCCATGTCTGCTCAGAATCTTCTCTTCCAAGCTGTTCAGTTACGGTCTAAGTGGAAATATTTGTTGGACTTAAGAATACAAATTTCTAAGCCTACAATTGACAATCGGGATCGGTTAATTACTGATGCTAATAAACTAGAAAAGGACCTTTCTGTTGGATTAATTGATTTTTTCTTAACTGATGCACTCTATGCAAAGAGAAGACTTCTTGCTGCAGACATAGCAGTGCTCCATGTGGGACCGGGAGCAGGAGACTGTATATTGAGTGGGAATCCATTTAGTAAGGAGGCAAGTGAAGTGTGCCAAACGAACAATACGAAGGGTGGGGTGGATCTTACAGAATACCTGACTTACAACAGCCTCTTTGATACAGACTGTAGTGTCACGACTATCACTTCTTATGATACAGTCTGTCCTTATTGTGACAAGGAATTCCATGTTACAACTTTAGGGCGTTTGTCACACATGTCACTTTGTTTGGAGGGTTTACTCCAGTCTACTGAAAATGTGGAGGAGGAAGAACAACATAAAGGCGATGATCCAACGAAAAAGAAATTCTTTTGTGATGTTTGCCAGCACACCATGTGGTTAGGTATTAAGGACATTTTCAAACACAAGAAAATTTGTAAATAGCTGCATTTTGTAAATGAAAGTCTTTTTTTAATTTTTTCATGATTAAAAAAAAAAAAAACATATGTGAAATTCATATTGTGATGGCTAGATTTTTTATAATGAATATTTTAACATTTCAAGTATGAGAATTGTAAATTAGGTTATATATGCTTTGTTTATGATTATGTACAAAATAAGGTTTTTGTTTTCTGAACTCGTGTTTATACAAATATAAAATGAAGGAATACAGAAACTTTCATATTGTTTTAGTAACCTAATTTAAGTTTATAGTTTGTATATGACATATTGTATGTGTATGATTCTCCTTCGATTCAGAAACAGAATTTTATACTATTTTACGCTATTTTCATTATTGTGTTGTTTTTTGAGGTTACAATGTCTTCAGTTCTAGCTATTTTTTGTGTGGATTAACTCTGTAGTACGGTTGCCAGAGAAGTTATCACTGTTTTCCTGACTGATTGTGCATCTTTATTGCAGAATTTATTTATCAAACTACAGTCACAGTGAGGACTTGTTGACTAAAAGGATCATGTCATTCTCACTGTAAGCTTCCTTTCTTTAAGTTCAGAAACATTGATTCTGTTTGGAAAGCTTCTTTTTTAAAGTTCAAGCAATGGAAGCATAGACTGTCCAGAAAAAAGCTACAATTTTCAAAGATAATGTAAATCTTTGATACATCAAATCACTACAAATTTATCAAAAAAATCCTACATCAAGTTACACTTGTCTGTGGGTTCTTTCACACTTCGTAAAACTACAAATATTTTACCAGTGCTACGTTCTAATGCATTCAAACAGTGGCATCACTTTTCAGTCTTATGATGGAATGCGATAATACTATTTTAAAGAACATGGGTTGCATTAAAAAGGAAATGGTACCTTTCAAGTAATTGTAAATATTTTTTTCCAAGTAATAAAAAAATGTAAAAATGAGTGAGCAGAAAACTGAAATACAACCACCATCTGATGAGAACACTGGGAAATCTAGCTTAAACTGCACAGAACTTAACAATGTTGATACCACTACTTCTTTATACATGAGTGGCCGTTCCTTTTGATCGGTCATAATGGAATGTGTTCTCTTTAACTCTTAACTATCATCTCGCATTGTGAGTTGAAATGTTTGGTATGGTGAATTGTGCGCATATGGTTTAAGGCAGACAACCAAAGCACGTGTTGAGCTGGTGCAAACAGATGGCTCCAACCCGTGCTCTCCTCTCCTTTTCTGTTTCATCTCTTACCTATAATTCTCTTTACATTATAATGGAATCTAGCAGATCTACAAAGTAGCAAAAGAGGGTCGGAATAGCTTTCGTCAGACAGGAATTCAGTAACTGCAAGATGGGAAGGAATACAGGAAGACCAGAAGCAGCCGTGAGACGGGTGAAGAAAACTGCGCTTGCCTTC
>NC_091553.1:231991-239491 GCF_042767895.1 Penaeus vannamei
AATGATGATGATAATAATAACAATAATAAGGATAATGATAATGATAGTAATAGAATAATAGTTATAATGATAATGTACTGATAATAATAGCAATGAGAACAATACTAATAATGATGATGATAATGATAATAATTCTAATAATGATAATGATAATGATAATAATAATAACGATAATAAGAGTAATGATAATGATAACAAAAATATGATGATAATGATATCAATGATGTAAACAACAATACCACTAACAAAAGTAAAGATCATCATAATAACTTTTAATGATAATAATGAAAACGTGGTATTTAATATCATTAAAGATCATGATAATGTGGTATTGCCACTGTTATCACCACCTCCAACATCATCACCACCAGCGTTCCTACTCCCACCCTCCAGCCATCACCATCATCGAGACAAACCCCTCCGCACCCCCTTTCCCCGACCCCCCCCAATTCCTCTCCCTCACACACCCGCCTGTCCACAGTCTTAACACCCGTCTTCCTCTTTGTCCTTCGGAAGAGCAGCCTCCCGGGGCGCCGCTGCTACGCCCGCCCATGGAAGGTGTCCACGAGGGCGGTTCATCCCGGGAATGAGAAACCCGTATAGCGCGCAGTGGTTCAGAATCACGAATTCCTGCTCAAAAATTCGAGTTTCCTTATAGAATCGTATATATTTTCCTATTTCACGTATCTGAATTGTATTACTTGCGAGCTCGAGTGGGCCCATAAATCGCTGTAAAGAGGGTATATATTTACGAAATTTGTAAACTTGTGTGGTTGCAACTGAGGTTCCTTTTTACGTAGAGTTTTGAGCGGGTTTGGGCGATTCTGGACCACTGTGCGGCGGGAGGACGGACAAAGGGCATTCCCGGCTTGTGCTTCGGGGATTAGAGGAGTCCGCTCGAGGAACTGCAGGGGGAGGGGTTATGCGTCGCTAGGGGCTAGGGGAAGGAGGAGGGGAAGAAGGGAGAGTGGGAGCAAGGGAGGGACAGAGAGAGAGAGAGAGAGAGAGAGAGAGAGAGAGAGAGAGAGAGAGAGAGAGAGAGAGAGAGAGAGAGAGAGAGAGAGAGAGAGAGAGAGAGAGAGGGAGGAAGGGAGGAAGGAAGGAAGGGAGGAAGGGAGAGAGAGAGAGAGAGAGAGAGAGAGAGAGAGAGAGAGAGAGAGAGAGAGAGAGAGAGAGAGAGAGAGAGAGAGGGAGAGAGGGGAGAGAGAGAGAGAGAGAGAGAGAGAGAGAGAGAGAGAGAGAGAGAGAGAGAGAGAGAGAGAGAGAGAGAGAGAGAGGGAGGGAGAGAGAGAGAGAGAGGGGGGGGGAGAGAGAATTTGAGAGAGAGAGAGAGAGAGAGAGAGAGAGAGAGAGAGAAAGAGAGAGAGAGAGAGAGAGAGAGAGAGAGAGAGAGAGAGAGAGAGAGAGAAAGAGAAAGAAAGAGAGAGAAAGAGAGAGAGATAGAGACGGACAGACAGGCAGACAGAGAGAGAGCGATAGAGAGAGAAATAGAAAGAAAGAAAGATAGATAGAGAGAGAGCGAGAGAGTGAAAGTCCATCCGATAATGAGGTCCCGAAATGAGTGATCCCGTATCCCCTTCGCCAGACACCGCCTCTGAATCATCCCGCCGCTAATAAACGTAATTAGGGCCTTAATGATGATTACAACACCTCTAATCAGCTTCATTTATTCCTCTCCCCTTTATCTGCCGGACCCATTATTTCTCTCCTTCCCCCCCCCCCTCCCCTCTTCTCCCCCTCCCTCCTCTCCCTCTCCTTCCCCCCTTTCGATTCATCCCCTCATCTCTCTCACTCTGTTTCTTTGTCCTTTCTCTAATCCCTTTTTGTTTTGCTTTTCTCTGTTTTCCCTTGTCTCCTTCTTTCTCTTCCCCTTCCGTTACCCTCTCCTTCTCCACTCTTCTTCTCGGATTTCCTTCTGTTCCGTCTTCTCCCTTCACTTTCTCTTTCTCTCGTTTTTTCTTCTCTTTCCCCTCCTATTCTCCCTTTTCCAATTCTCTCCCGTCCCCCTTCCTTTCTTCCATTTATTTCACCTCTTTCTATCCCTTACTCCCTGGTCTTCATTCCTCCCTTTCTCCCATAATTCCTCCCTTTCCTCCCATAATTCCTCCCTTCACCTGTCCTCTTTGTCTTCCTTCTCTCCCTCCATTCCTCACCTGGTTCCTTGTCTCCCTTCATCTTTCACCCTCCACTTGTTCACCTCCTCCCCTCCTCTTCTCTCCCTCCCTCCCTTCCTCTTTCCCTTACCTGTTTCTTTGTTTACTTCCATTTCCTCCCCTCCGTTACCTACTTCCTCGTCTCCGTCCCTCCCTCCCACTTCCCCTCCCTTCCCCCTTACCTTCATCTTTCACATGCCCCTTCGTCCCCCTCTCTCCCTCCCTCCGTGCCTCGCCTGGCCCCTTGCCTCTCTCTCTCCTCCTCCCTCCCTCCCTCCTCTCTTTCCCCTCCCCCACTTCTCCTCCCCTCCCTCCTCCTCCTCCTCCTCCTCCTCCTCCTCCTCCTCCTCCTCCTCCTCCTCCTCCTCCTCCTCCTCCTCCTCCTCCTCCCCTCCCTCCTCCTCCTCTGTCGTAGATTGAGACGTCAGCCAACATATCCTCGTGTCTCCTTCGGGGACAAGAAGCCGGAAGAACTTCGTTGGCACGCGCAGGGAACGGGATGGCACCAGGTGTTAACGCTGGATGTTGGCACTGGGCGGTGACAAGGCATGGTAGCAATAAGCGATGACGAATATCGAATATTGGTAGCACTGGGTGGTAGTGCAAGAAGGTGGCGACGGCACTGAATGGCGGCCATTGTTGGCGCTGTGAATTAGGCACTGAATGGTGGCAGAGTTCGATGGCACTGTGCGGTGGCAGTGGGTATGAACAATGACTTTGGCCCTGGCATGTGGCGCCCTCGGGACGGCGTCGCTGAATGGTGGCCCCGAGTGGTGGATGGTAGCAGTGTTATGGAACAAGCGTTGAAGAAGGGCTCTTGTGGCACACGAGGGTGGCACTGACAGACAAAATAATGGACGAGGAGCGATGGCTGGCATGTCAGGCTCCTAAATCTGCAGGGCCAGAGACACCATGACTAAACGCGCATTTAAACATACTCTAATTTCGCAAATGGCACTCCTTTCTCTTTTTCCTCCCTCCCGCTCTTTTTGTCTCTCACTTCTTCCCTCCCGTCCTATCTCTTCCTTCCTCTCTCCTCTCTACGCTCATCTGGCCGTTTATGAAAATAGTCTTGTCTTTCAAAAAAAAAAAAAAAAAAACGAAAAAACGTAGTGTTAATGCCAGTCAATCGTTTGTGTTTAATCATTTCTTTCAAACACTCATCTAAGTGATCTTGTACTCCAGTCAAATATTTTTCGTTGACCTTCTCGTCGCTTTGGTCAAACGTTCGTACAAATGGCCCAGTATTTCGACCAAACAGTTATACAAACCCCAGATGTTTGTAAAAAAGGCCTTATTTTGCCCAAAAGTTTCAGAAAACCCTTATTCTATCGGGTAAAAAATCGGGTCAAAAATGGCCTTTGCAATTCGGCATCTGTCTCATCGAGGCCTTAAGAGGGATAGCATTATCTTATCAACAAGATGCGCTTATATTCGGCAAAGAGATGATTTTAGATCCTCAGAGAAAGGGGGCGGTCGGGAAGCGAATTGTCTTATGGGTCCGATGAGGGGAATGGGAAAGAAGAGAGAAAGAAATATAAAGAACATGAACAGGTAGAAGAAGAAGAAAGAAGAAGAGGAAAAAGAAGAAGAAGAAGAAGAAGAAGAAGAAGAAGAAGAAGAAGAAGAGAGAGAGAGAGAGAGGGAGAGAGAGAGAGAGAGAGAGAGAGAGAGAGAGAGAGATAGAGAGAGAGAGAGAATGAGAGAAAGAGTGGGAAGGAGAAAGAGAGAGAGCGAGAGAGCAAGAGGAAAGAATGAGAGGGAAAGTGAGAAAGCAAGATAAAAAAAATAGAGGAAAAGAGAAAACAGAGCGAAGAAAGAAAGAAAGAAAAAAAAAAGTGAGAACAAAAATCTACCGTTTTTATTTTTCGCTCGACGAGTCCCGGAGAGTCCTTCCAGCCCGAGTCCAAGCTCTCCTCCGCTGAAGTCGAAGGCCAAGGACTCGAGCTGCCACCGGAAGCGAAGAGGATTAGCGACTCGAGACTCAGAGGCGACTCGGGGAGAGAGAAGCCGAAGAGCGTCCGCCGAGAAATGGAAAAAAGGGAGGAAAAACATCGGGTAAAAGTGGCGGTGGGAATCGGAGGTAAATCGAGGCCAGATTGGGTCAGATTGTCACTTAGAGATGATGATGACGGTGACCTTAATGATGATAATGGTAATTGCAATATTAATAATGCTAATAAGGATAATGGTGATTAGATCAATTATAATAATAATGATGATAGTAACAACAACAATAATAATAGCAATGATAATAATGATAACAACAATTACAGTGATAACAATATTGATGATGATATTAATGATAATAATGATAATAATAATAATGATAATAGTAATAGTAAGAATAATGATAATGATAATAATAATGACGACAAGGACAATAGCTAGAAGCCCTTAGAGAGCGCATACCTCCGCCAAGGCAAGAGGGTCACCGATGCAATAAAAATATTCCCACTTGAAGAATTACATTTCTTTCTCAAGGTCACCCGGGAAGTCAATCGGGATAACTATGCAATGATTTAAAAAAAATCCTTGATCCGGATCACAGAATTTAATGGCATCTAAGTTAGGTTATCTAAATAACCAGCAATAAAACAGAGAAAGAAAGAAAGTAACCAACACTGCCAAAATATAACCTCCTTGGCGAAGGCAATAATAATAAAGATAGTATCAATCACAATGGTAAAGATAATGACGATAATAAAGATAACTTCGATGATAATAATGGCAATTACAGCACGCGAGCCAGCACCACGACATGACATTATGAAAGCTCTCACGTCAGACATTGTCTCCGCCGACCATTCATCTCGGCGCCAGCGTGTTTGCGGACGCCAAGGGCCTCCATATTGCGGCGGGAGGAAGGCCGTGGAATCGCTGCGGGAATTTGCGGGAATTTGCGGGAATTTGCGGACTGGCTTCCGACGGGGATGAGGGGAAGGGGAACAATGAGGATAATAGCTGTAATAACTTGATGACAATGGAACTAGTATGGGCCCGATGAATACCGACAGCAGCTAATGATGATAAGGATAAGAACGACGAGAATGAAAGCTGTAATAGGGACTGAAATGTCAAATGGGAAAATGACAATAGTGAAAATGAGAATGATAAAACTCATCCTCATCAAGTTAAACAGTAATTACCGATGGCCTCGTCTTGTAATCTTCCCTTAACAAAATGAAAACAAATATCCTTTAAGACACCCCCCCCCCAAAAAAAAAAAAAAATCATCCGTCGCCGAGAATGCAATAAGAGCCATCAGGAGATATAGAGATATTGCAAGGTCGTAGCATTGTATTCGTCGATGCAGCCTTATTGCCCCGCGGCCCTGATGAGGAGCAGCCGTGGGAGGGCCGGCGGAGGGAGGACCAGGAGCCCGTGACAAGGACCTTCCCTCCGCCCTCCGCCCTCCGAATCAAAATCAGAATCAGAAGGTAAATAGACACATAGATAAGATACAAAAGATACTCCTTCTCCACAGCTTCTTAGGTCGAACCAACCAACATCTTAGAGACAGCAAAACGGTTTCGAGAAAGCATGTGAGTTTGCTTGGTATAAATATATATCTGTTTCTTGATTTTATTCCTTTTATATCTTTATTTTTAATTTTGTGACTAATATCCTAAGCATCATCTTAATGCTGATCAATTTTATTATTATTAGATCTATTAACACGCAAGAATTTTCAAAGGATGTTCTCCGAGCTCCAGTAAAGGGAGGAAAAACATGGGTAAAAGTGACGGTGGAATCGGAAGTAAATCGAGGCCAGATTGGGTCAATTTGTCATTTAGTGATAATGATGACGGTGACCTTAATGATGATAATGATAATTGCAATATTAATGATGATTACATCAATAATTATAATGATGATGATAGTAACAACAACAATAATAGTAGCAATGATAATAGTGATAACAACAACAATTACAGTGATAACAATATTGATGTTGATATTAATGACAATAATAGTGATAATGATGATAATGATAATAATAATAATGGTCATAAACATTGATGAAAACTGCCTTTGGTCGCGCGCTCCCTCGGTCGCCTCTGCTGCGCCCCGTCGGATCAACCTTAGTCACTTCAGCGAATGTCAAAAACGCGTGGATGAGAATGGACGTCTTCACAAAACGAGAGATGCATTTAACCGGCTTTCGAGAATACATTTCCGACGAAGCTATATATTCGTAACGGGTCAAATCCCTCGTCTTGTGGAGATGTTCATTCCCGACCTGACCCGGAAAATGACCTTATTGCATTCCACGGGACGTCTCCGGCCGCTGAGTCCTCTCCCGTTTTCCTCCGAACTCGCTCGTGTCTTTTCCTGTCTTGCTCTCGATTCTGCTTTATACGCTTCTTCCCTTCGTTATGGTCTTGTGTGTGTGTATGTATTTATTGTTGTCTCCTGTCTTGTTTTATCTTTATTTTTTATCTCATCTACATTACAGGGAAGAGGAGGAGGGGAGGGGAGGGGGAAAGGAGAGGGGAAAGAGGGAGGGGGAGGGGGAGAAAAGGAGAAAGGGAGGGGAGGAAAGGGACGCGGAAAAGGATGCAGGAGAAGGGGAGAGGAGAGGAGGGGTTGAGGGGAGAGAGGAGAGGGAAGTGAGGGGAGAGGGGAGGAGGGGGTTGAGGGGAGAGCGAAGTGAGGGGAGAGGAGAGTAGGGGGTTAAGGGGGAGAGCGAAGTGAGGGGAGAGAAGAGGGAGGATTGAGGGGAGAGAAGGGAGAGGAGAGGAGAGGAGAGGTTGAGGGGAGAGAGGGTGAGGGGATGAGAGGACATGTTTGGTTTCCATCGGTCGCAAAGCTTCTTAATGGTTGGAGGATAAGAGGAAAGTGGGGGCAGGAGGAAGGGGGTTGGAAGGAGGGAAGGAGAGTGGAGGGAGAAAATGAGTGAGGGAAGGGAGTGAAAGAGAGAAAGAAACGGATTGATAGATAAAGACGGAATGGTAAATCGAAGTAGACGGACAGATACAGAAAGAGATAGGTAGAAAGATAGATAGATAGATCGATAGATGGAGAGTGGGTAGAGGGTTCAAGAGAAGGATACACATAAGACAAAAAAAAAAAAAAAAAAGAAAAGAAGGAAAGTAAGCAAAAGACGGACATAAAATAAAACACAAATCACACACATAAACAAGGACCGCGAGAATCCCTTCCCTAAAGGAGAAAAAGGAAAAAAGTAGAAGAAGAAGAAGAAGAAAGAAAAGCAGAAGAGGAAGAAAGAAAAAGAAGAAGAAGAAAAGAAGAAGAAGAAGATAAAGAAGAAGAAAGAAGAAGAAAGAAAAGAAGAAGAAGATAAAGAAGAAGAAAACGAAGAAAGAAAAGAAGGAAAAGAAGA
>NC_091553.1:259491-264491 GCF_042767895.1 Penaeus vannamei
TTGATAGATAGATAGATAGAAATAGAGAGAGAGAAAGAGAGAGGGGGGGATAGGGAAGGAGAGGGAGGGAGGTAGGGGAGGACGGAGAGGAGGGAGAGATAGCGAGGGAAGGATGGAGGGAAAGAATGAGGAGGGTAAGGAGAAGAGAGAGAGGAGGGAGAAGGAGAGAGGAAGTCAGTGGGTAAGGATGGAGTGAATGAGGGAGGGAAAGCAAGAGATAGATAGATAAACAGATAGATAGGTAGATAGGTAGAGAGAGAGAGAGAGAGAGAGAGAGAGAGAGAGAGAGAGAGAGAGAGAGAGAGAGAGAGAGAGAGAGAGAATGAATATTGAGCGACAGAGCGAAAGAGCAAAAGAGGAAGAAAGCAAGGGACAAAAATAAGGACATCCAAATACAACGAAAACCACAGAATGAGAAAGGCACATTTCTATATATTTTGTCATTTGTCTTATTTCATGATATTGCTGTATTTCGCTGCATGGTATTGTATAATACTGATGTATTGTGATCTGCCGTGATGTTCTTGTATACTGATAAGAATAAAGTCTGAATAACTTGGAAAAAAAGGAAAAAATGAAAGAAAAAGAAGAAGAAGAAGAAGAAAAAAAAATGTAATATATATATATATATATATATATATATATATATATATATATATATATATATATTATCTAAAAACATGTATTTGCTTTGTACAATGCTTTGTGGATACATTATTGGAAAAGTGTGATCTACTTTTAGAGATGCAGTGACACTTTTTTTTCGGGTAATAAAATCAGTGAGATAAAAGGCAGATCTGATTTTGCTGACAAACATCTTCATTGGAATTCAGATTATGGGACCTGTTTGCCTCATATGTGTAGATCGCCAGATACTCATATGGAATTTCGACCTCTCCCTCTCTCCCCCTCTACTCATATGGATTTTCATAATCACTTGATTCTCTCTCCCCCGCTCTCTCTCTCTTTCTCTCTCTCTCTCTCTCTCTCTCTCTCTCACACACACACACACACAAACACACACACACACACACTCACACTCACACACACACAAACGCAAACACACAAACACAAACATACACACACACACACACAAACAAACACACACACACAAACAAACACACACACACGACCACCAGAGACGTTTCCACGCACAGTCGTTATGCAACAAAGTGCTATTCCACGCCACTCTCATGAATGGCCCATTTACACGGATACGATAATAGAGGAATTCCTGGATGTTCAGAAAAAAGGAAAATGTTGATGAATAGATACGAAAGAAAGTCAGAAAAAGTAAAAGACAATTGGACAACAAAAGAGAGAAAGAGAGATGGAAAGAGAAAGATACGGATAGATCGTAGATAATTAGATAGACAGATAGATTGATAGATAGGGATAAACAGAGATAGATAGAAAGAGAAATATACAGGTAGATAATAAATAGTTAGATATAGATAGATAAGGCTACATAGATGGCTAGATAAGGATAGATAGATAGATATAGATAGAGAGAGAAGAAAAAGAAAGAGTGAAAGAAAAAGCGAAGAAAGAGAGAGAGCAAAATGAAGAGAGAAAACAAAAGAGAGAGAGAAAGGGAGAGAAGGAGAGAGAAGGAGAGAGAAGGAGAGAGGAGAGAGAGAGAGAGAGAGAGAGAGAGAGAGAGAGAGAGAGAGAGATAGAGAGAGAGAGAGAAAGAAAGAAAGAAAGAGAGAGAGAGATGATAAATAGATAGATACATAGACAGAGAGACAGAAATACAGATATCGATAAAAAAAGAAGAGATAGAGAGATCGAAAAAGCAACAGACAGAGAAATCGTGAGCGAGAGAGAGAGCGAGAACGAGAAACAGAGAAAGAGAGAGAATAAAGAAGGAGACAGAAAGCGCGCACCAAGCAAAAGAGAAAACCGGGGCACAGCGAAAAAAGTACAATCACGCACAGGATGAACGAGCCACAGAAAGTGAACAAAGGGAGAGACAACAAAGCGGGAGATGGAGTAATGAGGAACAGAATTCAGACACGCCATTGGACGCCGTGATTAGCGAAAAGGGAAGCTCGGACTGCGAAGAGGAAGAGAAATATCTGCTGGAGATGTGCGCTCTCTGTTGGCTTGTGTTTGGGAGGCGGAGGGGAGGAGGTGTGTGTGTGTGTGTGTGTGTGTTTGTGTGTGTGTTGTGTGTGTTTGTGTGTTGTGTGTTTGTGTATGTGTGTGTGTTTGTGTGTGTGTGAATTTGTGTGTTGTGTGTGTGCGTGTTTGTGTTTGTTGTGTGGTGTGTATGTGTGGTAGTTTGTTGCGTGTTTGTGTGCGTATGTGTGTGTGCTGTGTGTTTGTGTGTGTGTGTGTGTGTGTGTGTGTGTGTGTGTGTGTGTGTGTGTGTGTGTGTGTGTGCATGTGTGTATTTATATATCTATATCTGTCTATCTATCTATCTATCTATCTATCTATCTAGAGAGAGAGAGAGAGAGAGAGAGAGAGAGAGAGAGAGAGAGAGAGAGAGAGAGAGAGAGAGAGAGAGAGAGAGAGACAGAGACAGACAGACAGAAGAAGAAATAGAATAGAGGACACGTAAGATGTGCATATATAAAGCAAAGAAAGAAAGACAAAGCAAAGAGAGAAACATAGATGATATAGATGAAAGTTCACAAGCACAAGCCCTGCCTCTCGACCGCCCGCCGATGCATCCCAGAATGAGAGAGCAGCATCCTTATCCCTCTGGCGGAGAGCATATCAGTTCCCGGAGAGGAGATGGACGAAAGGGTCAGTGCATAAAGATAAAATTTGCATGGCTCCCTCTTGCAAACTATCTCCTTTTCGAAGCTGGGCCAAACTCTCGGTATCTCTAAGAAAAATGACCCTGTGTAAAAAGCAAGGTGTCCCACGCTTAACATACACGTGCATGCATGTTTATAGACGCCGTGGAGAAAAAGATCGAAAGAAATACATTACTTATTACCAACGTAACTAACCTAGCGTAACTAAGTAAACTACCGAACTGACTAAAGGAATGCGCTCATATTACTCATTACCCCGTAACTAGCCTCCTCAGAACACGACACTTCTTTTTGTGTTCCACGAATCATGGGTTTCACAGGATCCTCAGCTGGCCGCCCTGCAGCGCCTCCCCGGAGCCGAACCCGCGGGAAGGCCCAGACCGGCATATCTGGGCTGCCCTTTGGAGGAGGTGCCAAAATCGAGGCTCGGTCTACACCTGCACACCTTGGCTGCAAGAGGAGCTGAAATATGGATCCCTTTCTCCGCCCAAAGAAAAAATATTGATCAACAGGTGAGGCTGCACGACATTACAATGATACGCAGCCAGCACCTTTTGCTTCCCTGGTCATAAATCAATCTTTAGTTTGCTGCTGTGCTATTTCTTGAAGTTATTTTCCCTTCGTCAAAATGTATACATCGAAATAAAGTAGAAAGAAAAGATTAATGATCGTCATACATAAAATAATAGAGAGAAAAAACAAACGGATATGAAAAAGACAGAGAAGAAGAGAGAAAAATCAGAAAGAACATAAAAAAAGAAAGGAAGAAAGAAGAAAACGGAATACAAAGGAAGAGAGACGGATAAGCGTGATAAAGGAGAGGAAACGAAGCCGCAACTGCATTATCCACGGCCCGCAAAGCCCTGATCTGAAACCTCCACAGCGGAAACCCTGGAACCAAAATCTCCTGGCTTATTTGCTGCTCCAGTTGATGGGGTTCCTCGACCTGCATTTCGATCCGCGTCCATTCCTCTGTTTGCTGTGCGGAGAGGGGATTTGAGGGGGGGGGAAGGGAGGATGGGGAAGGGAGGATGGGGAGGGAGGGAGGGAGGGAGGGAGGGAGAGAGAGGGAAGGAAGGAAAGTGGAAGGAAGGAAGGAGGGAAGGGGAAAGTGGAAGGAGGGAGGGGATTTAAGGGGGGAGGGAAGGAGAGAGGGAGAGTGGGAAAGTGGAAGGAAGGAAGGAGGAAGGAGAGAGGAGAAGGAAGGAATGGAGGGAGGGAGGAGGGAGAGAGAGAGAGGGAGGGAGGGGAAAGTGGAAGGAAGGAAGGGAGGGAAGGAGAGAGGGAGAAGGGAAGAAGGGAGGGAAACTGGAGGAAGGAAGGGAAGGGAAGAAGGGGGGGAAGGAAGGAAGGAAGGAAGGGAGGGAGGGAGAAAGAAGGGAAGGAGGGAGGGAGGGGGAAGGGTAGAGGGGAGGGACTCGGGTGACTAGCGATGTTGCCATTTCCATAAAACCGCTAAACTCGCCATAAAAGGAGAAGGTCCTCATTTTAACAATAAAAAGGGCTTACAAATCGCTTGATATAGATTAAGCTTTTAAAATTTTCCCGCTACATCACGAATCCAAAGCTGGCATGGCAACACTGCTTACTTACTCGAGGCTGGTAAGAAGAAGGGTGGAAGGAAGGAGGGAGCGAAAGAGGGATGAAGGAAGGAAGGAGGGAGGGAAGGAAAGAAGGAAGGAAGGAAGGAGGGAAAGAGGGATGAAGGAAGGAAGGAGGGAGGGAAGGAAAGAAGGAAGGAAGGAAGGAGGGAAAGAGGGATGAAGGAAGGAAGGAGGGAGGGAAGGAAAGAAGGAAGGAAGGAAGGAGGGAAAGAGGGAGGAAGGAAGGAAGGGGGAGGGAAGGAAGGAAGCAAGGAAGGAAGAGAGGGAGGAAAGAGGGAAGGAAGGAGGGAAGGGAAGGAGAGCAGGAAGGAAGGAAGGAGGAAAGAGGAGGAAGGAAGGAAGGAAGGAGGAAAGAGGGAGGAAGGAAGGAAGGATGAAAGGAGGGATAGACAAAGAGGGGAAGAAGGAAGGGAAAGGAAGGGATGGAAAAGAGGGAGAGAAAAGGAGAGGAGGAAAAAACGGAAGGAAAAGGGAGACGAAGGGGTGGGGGAGGAGGAAAGAGGGAAGAAGGAAGGAAAGGAGAAGTACGGAAGAAAGAGAAAAATAGAGAAAAGAATTGAGGGAAAGGGGAGGTGAAGGGAGGAAGGATAGGAGGAAGGGAATGAATAAAAAAGAAAGGAAGAAT
>NC_091553.1:276991-281991 GCF_042767895.1 Penaeus vannamei
AGATGCGGGAAAATGATCGCCCGGTCTGCTTCCAGTCTCTCCAGCACCGCAGGGACGTGGCGGCGATGTGTGTGTTCTACAAGGTCCACCGGCAGAACAGCCCTCACCTCGCTTCATTAAGACTTCACTCCAGGGTTCTCTCAACTTACAGCACAAGGAACAGCCACAACCGAAGTCACGAACTTCACCTTCCCTTCGCGAGAACAGAGACCTTTCTACGCACATTTCTGCCGAAGTACTCCAGAATGTGGAATCAGCTGGTGCGAAAGACGGATCTGCATCTTTCAACCTCACCCCAATAGTTCAAAACAGCAGTATACCTGTGAAGGCTGCAGCATGATTGCGGATAATTTTTTAGAGTGATAAGCTACCTTAACATTAGCTAGTTTTTTTATTTCTATTTTATAACTTCATGGGATATGCTTAAGATAACTTTAGCTTCATCACTAAATGTTTTAGCAGAAAAGCGACACAAATTGGTAATGACAGTGTATTAAACTGTAATAAAGTTAAGAGAGAGAGAAAGAAAGAGAGAGAGACAGACAGACAGACAGACAGACAGACAGAGAGAGAGAGAGAGAGAGAGAGAGAGAGAGAGAGAGAGAGAGAGAGAGAGAGAGAGAGAGAGAGAGAGAGAGAGAGGAGAAAGAGAAAGAGAAGAGAGAGAGAGAGAGACAGAGAGACAGACAGAGAGACAGACAGACAGAGAGAGAGAGAGAAAGCAGAGACAGAAAGAAGAAGGGAGAAGAAGAGGACGAGGCCAAAGATCGAGAAAAACCGTGCCAGGCAAGAAGGCAAGAAGGCGAGGACGAAGGCATCTCCAAAATGCACCGAGACCCTCCTCTAACTGGTGCCATCCGCCGCCCGTGTTTATGCAAATGCGACATCGAAGAGACCCAGGGCGACGGTGCCCTTCGTCTGTCATGTGGCTTTCTCCTGCTGCGTCAGGGATGGTTTGGGGAGTAGGAAGGCTCTGGCAGATAAGGTGTGTATTTGTTTTTGTTTTTCTATGCCTATGTCTGTCTCTTGCTCTCCCGCTGTTTGACCTTCTCTCTCTCTCTCTCTCTGTCTGCCTCTCACTCTCTATCTGCCACTCCCTCCCTCTTTCTCTCTCCCTCCCTCCCTCTGTCTATCTCCCTTTCTGTTACTCTACCCCTCTTTCCCTTCCACTTCCCCCCTTCTCCCTCTTTTCCCATCTTCTCTCTCTCTCTCTCTCTCTCTCTTTCTCTATCTATCTATCTCCTCCCTTTTCTCCAATCCATTTTACCACGTATGTATACAGGAATTGAAACATTCGGGTGTTTCATAAATGATATTAAGATTTATTTTCTCTTTCGTTCTTTTATCTTAACGTATATTTCTTTTTCGTTGATGTCATAATTATTTTCCTTGCCAGTTATTTTCGCCGTTGTTTTTGTTACCAATACTGCTATTGTGATAATCATTATAATCATTACTATCATTATTGTTATTATCATTATTGATATCATTATTATCATTTTCATTATCATCATCACTACTATTATCATTAAGTACTATTACTACTATCATAATCATTATTATCATCATTGTTATTACCAAAACTATTATGATAATTATTATCATTGTTGCTACTATTAACATTGATATTGTTGTTACTACCACTACCATTATTATTATTATAATTACTACTATTATTACTATTATCATTATGATCATCATTATTGTTATTATTACCATTGTTATCATTTTTATTATATTACTACTATCATTATAAACATCATTATCATAATCATTATCACCATCATTAGTAATAGTAAATTCTCTCACGTGACGTCATCAGTGAGGCGGCCGCCCCTCGGAGGCGCTGGAGGCCGCGGGCGCGCGTGGGCGTCTGTTGCTCCCTTTGCTCTCCCGTTTGGGCGGATTCATCAGGCGACGAAGGCGAAATACGGGCGCGTCCGTGGGCGACAGAGCCGGCAAAATCGAGTCTCATTTAGGTTTCTATAAATTGCCGAAAATATTCGAAATCAAGGAGAAGAGATCGTAATAATTGGGTCTGTTGCCTTCTCGCTTGATTTAGAATATTGAAAGGAAAAATGGATAATATCAGGATGTGCTCATCTCGGTTTCACATATTCTCTTCAGATAACATGAGCCGAATCAGAGGAGAAGAAAGAAGCACTGTTAAATGGCCCAAACTAAGCCAACAGATAATAATGCCGTGCAAATTTTATTATCACATCCTACATTTATTTGTTACTGTGATTATCATGATGCCAATGAAATGCCTCCTCTATGGCCTTCGAATCTGAGATCGTGAACTTCTGTCTTAAAAAAAACAACAACAGAAACTCGGCGGCGTAATTGTCAGCCATATTTGTTTACACTCAGAATCCCTCAACATGGCGGCGCATCCGGGACTTTCGGGTATCTGCGACGTCAGTGCAAACACCATTATCATTGCCATTGTTATTTTTGTTATTATGAATTTCATTATTATCTTTATCATCATTTTTATCTTCATCCTCCTCGGCATTCTCACCATTATCCGTACCATCAATATCTTTTGATTTGATTTTCTTGTATCTTTTCGCAACCTCACATCTCTCGCAATTTCTCGTAACTTCTCGTATATTCTCTCAACTTCTCGCATCTTCTCGTAATTTCTCGTAACTTCTCGTATAGTCTCTCAACTTCTCGCATCTTCTCGTAATTTCTCGTAACTTCTCGTATATTCTCTCAACTTCTCGCATCTTCTCGTAATTTCTCGTAACTTCTCGTATATTCTCTCAACTTCTCGCATCTTCTCGTATATTCTCTCAACTCGCATCATCTCGTAATTTCTCGTATATTCTCTCAACTTCTCGTATATTCTCTCAACTTCTCGTAACTTCTCGTATATTCTCGCAACTTCTCGCAGCCTTGTGCATTCACATTTTCATGCGTCTTCTCGGAGCCCCGTATTTTCTCACGTCGTCTCGCATTTTCTCGCAGCCTCCCACATATTCTCGTGTTTTCTCGCGATTTCCCTCTAGCATGAAACTGGATATATATTCAGCTCGAGACCATTATTCTCTCTGGCCTCAAAGGCAAAAGAGAAAGAAAATACGAATGAAGAGAGAGAGAGAGAGAGAGAGAGAGAGAGAGAGGAAGAAGACGAATATAAATGTGGTAAAGAAATAAAGATTTTAAGAAGATAAGGGGGGAGATAATATGTATATATATATATATATATATATATATATATATATATATATATATATATATATATATATATATGAAAAGAAATAAATGAGACATAAAATTAATTTCCCGTTGCTTGTATCTGTTTTATTATTACTTTTCTTTATGCGTCTTCATCTCTATTTAATCACTTATTTTTTTCTTCATAATTTCATATGTTTTCAATCATATAATGTTCTTATCTTTTTTATTACACGAATTAGTTTTCCCAAAACTTTTCTAACGCATTTCCTCATAAGAAGAAATACGTTCTCCTTTTCCCAATATCCTTACACGCAGAAATTCGCTCATTGACCATATACGTCGCGCAGTGTCCCTTCAGTAAGTTCATGTTCGCTGTGAATGGACACTGTAAAGGTGCTGTCACACTAGCACTTTTTCCGCCAATTTTTTTACAATTTTCTGAAATTTTGTCCATTTTTGAGTGAATTGTCGATTTTCTAGTCAGGCGATAATGATCGTTTCCGTCTGAAAACTTTTCCGTCAACTTTTTCAGCCAAGCAAAGTCAAACCAAGAGCTATATTCGAGAATGTTTGTATCTATGTTAAATAAAATTGTCCAAAAAATGACGGAAAAAGTGCTAGTGTGACACCACCTTAAAGCGAATTGTCTCCTGAACCAACCTTTTTTTATTCTGCATCGACTCTTAAACTTAACGACTTTTTTTAAACCTTTTTCGTAAGTAAGTTACGACTCACAAAGGCCCAGAGCGAGGTCAGGTCCGCGATCCGTCGAACTGTCAGAATAGACTCGACTTGTTATATTACAATATTGTTCACAGCAGTGGTCGGCAACCTTTTGATCATAGTGTGCCAGTTCATAATTAATGCCTTCATATTAATAACCTCGCGTGCCAATTCCTTTTCAGCACTGTATACCCAAATGTAGTTTTCCGCACATACATAAAATAAATGTAATATTTTTATAGCTTGTAGTATTCTATGTAATAAAAAAATGTATACGTTCTATGATTTTTTATTTATACTCACCATATTAGTATCTAGACACACTGAGCTTCAAGCAACCCTCAGAGTGGTCTGTTGTAAGCCTGCAGTGATAGGAGCTGAGGGTATGCTGCATGTGTGGAAAAAATTGGCTCACATTAGTATATAGATCCAAAAGCTGATAGCAATGCCAAGGCTACTTTCTTCGTGCAACTGAATTTATCTATATCTCTCTCTCATATTATTTTGCGGTTTAACTTTTTTTCTTTGCTCCTCTGAATATCACAGCAGTTCTCTGCGTGACGACCTCTGGTTTATTGTTTACGTATATTATATATATATATATATATATATATATATATATATATATATATATATATATATATATATATATATATTATTTTTTTTTTTATTACTGAAAGTGTGGGTGTGAGACAGAGAAAGAGAGAGAGAGAGAGAGAGAGAGAGAGAGAGAGAGAGAGAGAGAGAGAGAGAGAGAGAAAGAGAAGGAGAGAGAGAGAGAGAGAGAAATGGAGAGAAGAAAGCAGAGAGAGGGGGAGAGAGAAGAAAGTAGAGAAAGAGAGAGAGAGAGAGAGAGTAGAGAAAGAAAGAGAGAGAGAGGGAGAGTAGAGAGAGAGAGAGAGAGAGAGGGAGAGTAGAGAGAAAGAGAGACAGAGGGAGAGTAGAGAGAAAGAGAGAGAGAGGGAGAGAAGAGAAAAAGAGAGAGAGAGAGTAGAGAAGAGAGAGAGAGAAGAGAGAGAGAAGAGAGAGAGAGAGAGTACTGAAGAGAGTAGAGAAGAGAGAGAGAGAAAGAGAGAGAGAGAGAGAGA
>NC_091553.1:286991-291991 GCF_042767895.1 Penaeus vannamei
CAGGGACACCGACAGCGCCAGGGACACCGACAGCACCAGGGACACCGACAGCGCCAGGGACACCGACAGCGCCAGGGACACCGACAGCGCCAGGGACACCGACAGCGCCAGGGACACCGACAGCGCCAGGGACACCGACAGCGCCAGGGAGGCCGACAGCGCCAGGGACACCGACAGCGCCAGGGACACCGACAGCGCCAGGGACACCGACAGCGCCAGGGAGGCCGACAGCGCCAGGGAGGCCGACAGCGCCAGGGACACCGACAGCGCCAGGGAGGCCGACAGCGCCAGGGAGGCCGACAGCGCCAGGGACACCGACAGCGCCAGGGACACCGACAGCGCCAGGGACACCGACAGCGCCAGGGACACCGACAGCGCCAGGGAGGCCGACAGCGCCAGGGAGGCCGACAGCGCCAGGGACACCGACAGCGCCAGGGACACCGACAGCGCCAGGGAGGCCGACAGCGCCAGGGAGGCCGACAGCGCCAGGGAGGCCGACAGCGCCAGGGACACCGACAGCGCCAGGGACACCGACAGCGCCAGGGACACCGACAGCGCCAGGGACACCGACAGCGCCAGGGACACCGACAGCGCCAGGGAGGCCGACAGCGCCAGGGACACCGACAGCGCCAGGGACACCGACAGCGCCAGGGAGGCCGACAGCGCCAGGGAGGCCGACAGCGCCAGGGAGGCCGACAGCGCCAGGGAGGCCGACAGCGCCAGGGACACCGACAGCGCCAGGGACACCGACAGCGCCAGGGAGGCCGACAGCGCCAGGGAGGCCGACAGCGCCAGGGAGGCCGACAGCGCCAGGGAGGCCGACAGCGCCAGGGAGGCCGACAGCGCCAGGGAGGCCGACAGCGTTTTGTGCTCTTCCTCGGGTTTGGGCTGAGGATTTGAGGATCAGACATGGCGGCAGAGACACGCGGATGTGTACAGGTGTGTGTGTGTACATACATGTACAGACATACGAAAATAACCACGGACAGACTCACACACACACGCACACACACAGATATATATATATATATATATATATATATATATATATATATATATATATATATATATATATATATATATATATATATGTATGTACCCTCCCACCCCTGCATGTGGGTGTGTGTGTGTGTGGAAGTATATATGGATATATATATGTCTGCGTACATACACATATAGGTATATATATATATTTTTTTTTGTATATATTATATATATAAACATAAATATATATATATATGTATGTACGTGTGTGTGTGTGTGTATGTGTATATATATTTATATATATATTATATATTATATTATGGGGAAGGGGGGAAGGGGGGAAAAAAAAAAGGGGGGGGGGAACCGAAGGGGGGGGGGAAGGGGGGGGGGGGCCCCAGGGGGGGGGGGGGGGGGGCCCAGGGGGGGGAAAAAGGGGGGGGGGAAAAGGGGGGGGGGGGAAAAAGGGGGGCCCCGGGGGGGAAAGGGGGGGGGGAAAAGGGGGGGGGAAAAAAGGGGGGGAAAGGGGGGGGAAAAGGGGGGGGGGGGGGGGGAAAAAAGGGGAAAGGCGGGGGGGGGGAAAAAGGGGGGGGGGGAAAAAAAGGGGGGGGGGGGGGGAAAAAAGGGGGGGGGGGGGGGGGGGGGAAAAGGGGGGGGGAAAAGGGGGGGGGAAGCGGGGGGAAGGGGGGGAAAAAAGGGGGGAAAAACGAAAAAAAAAAAAACCCCCCGGGGGGAAAAAAAAAAAAAAAAGAAAAAAAAAAAAAAAAAAAAAAAAAAAAAAAAAAAAAAAAAAAAAAAAAAAAAAAAAAAAAAAAAAAAGGGGGGGGGAAAAAACCAAAAAAAAAAAAAAAAAAAAAAAAAAAAAAAAAAAAAAAAAAAAAAAAAAAAAAAAAAAAAAAAAAAAAAAAAAGGGGGGGGGGGGGGGGGGGGGGGGGGGGGGGAAAAAAAAAAAAAAAAAAAAAAAAAAAAAAAAAATAGGGGGGGGGGGGGGGGGGGAGGGGGGGGGGGGGGGGGGGGGGGGGGGAAAAAAAAAAAAAAAAAAAAAAAAAAAAAAAAAAAAAAAAAAAAAAAAAAAAAAAAAAAAAAAAAAAAAAAAAAAAAAAAAAAAAAAAAAAAAAAAAAAAAAAAAAAAGGGGGGGGGGGGGGAAAAGGGGGGGGGGGGGGGAAAAAAAAAAAAAAAAAAAAAAAAAAAAAAAAAAAGAAAAAAACAAAAAAAAAAAAGGGAAAAAAAAAAAAAAAAAAAAAAAAAAAAAAAAAAAAAGGGGGGGGGGGGGGGGGAGGAGGGGGGGGGGGGGGGGGGGGGGAAAAAAAAAAAAAAAATTTTTTAAAAAAAAAAAAAAAAAAAAAAAAAAAAAAAAAAAAAAAAAAAAAAAAAAAAAAAAAAAAAAAAAAAAAAAAAAAAAAAGGGGAAAAAAAAAAAAAAAAAAAAAAAAAAAAAAAAGGGGGGGAAAAAAAAAAAAGGGGAAAAAAAAGGGGGGAAAAGGGGGAAGGGGGGGAAAGGGGGGGGAACGGGGGGAAAGGGGGGGGGGGGGGGCCCGGGGGGGGGGGGGGAAAAAAGGGGGGAAAAAAGGGGGGGGGGGGGAAAAAGGGGGGAAAAGGAAAGGGGGGGGAAAGGGGGGGGGGGAAAAGGGAAAAAAAAAGGGGGGGAAAGGGGGGGGGGGGGGAAAACCCCGGGGGGGGGGGAAAGGGAGGGGGGGAAGGGGGGGGGAAAAGGGGAAAAAGGGGGGGGAAAAGGGGGGGGAAAAGGGGGAAGGGGGGGAAGGGGGGGGGAAGGGGGGGGGGGGGGGGGGAAAGGGGGAAGGGAGGGGGGGGGAAGGGGGGGGGGAAAAACCGGAGGGGGGGGGGGCAAGGGGGGGGGGGGGGGGGGGGGGGGGGGGGGGGGGGGGGGGGGAAAAAGGGGGGGGGGGGGGGGGGGGAAAAAAAAGGGGGGGGGGAAAAGGGGGGGAAAGGGGAACCGGGGGGGGAAAGGGGGGGGGGGGGGAAGGGGGGGAAAAAAAGGGGGGGAAAAGCAACCCCCAAAAAAAAAGGGGGGGGGGGGGGAAAAAGGGGGAAAGGGGGGGGGGGGGGGTTTTAAAAAAAAAAGGGGGGGGGGGGGAAGGGGGGGGCAAAAAAAAAAAGGGGGGGGGGGGGGGGGGGAAAAAAGGGGGGGGAAACCAAGGGGGGGGGGCCCGGGGGGGGGAAAAAAGGGGGGGGGGGAAAGGGGGGGTTTGGGGGGGGGGGGGGGGGGGGGGGTTTTTGGGGGGTGGGGGGGGGTTTTTTTGGTGGGGGGGGGGGGGGGGGAAATTTCCCCCCCAAAACCCCCCCCCCTTTTAAAACCCAAAAGGGGGGGGGGGGGGTTTTGGGGGGGGAAAAAAAGGGGGGAAAAAAAATTTTTTTTTGGGGGGGCCCCGGGGGGAAAAAGGGAAAAGGGGGCCCTTTTAGGGGGGGGGGGGGGGCCCCCAAAAAAAAAAGGAAAAAAGGGGGGTTTTTTTTGGGGGGAAGATTTGAAATTTAAAAAAAAAAAAACCCCCCCCAAAAAAAAAAAAAATTTTTTTAAAAATTTTGGGAAATTTTTGGGGCCCAAAAGGGGGGGGGAAAAAGGGGGAAGGGAAAAAAAAAAAAAAAACCCCCCCCCCAAAAAACCCCCAAAAAAAACCCCCCCCCCCAAAAAAACCCCCCCCCTTTTTTTTTTTTTTTTTAAAAAAAAAATTTTTTTCCCCCCTTTAAAAATTTTAAAAAAAAAAAATTTTTTTTAAAAATTTTTAAAAAATTTAAAAATTTTTTGGGAAAAAACAAAAAAAAAAAAGGGGGGCCCCCTTGGGGTTGGGGGAAAAAAGGGGGGAAAAAAAAAAAAGGGGGAAAAAGGGCCCCCCGGGGAAAAGTTTGGGGGAAAAAAATTTTTTTAAAAAAAAAAAAAAAAAATTTTTTTTTTGTTTTTTTTCCCTTTTTTTTTTTGTTTTTTTTGGGAAAAAAGGGGGGGAAAAAAAAAAAAAACAAAACTTTTAAATTTTTTTTTTTTTTTAAAAAAAAAAAATTTTTTAAAAAAAAATTTATTTTTAAAAAAAATTTAAAAAAAAAATTTTTTTTTAAAAAATTTTTTAATTTTTTTAATTTTTTAAAAAAAAAAAAAATTTTTAAAAAAAAATAAAAAAAAAAAAAAAAAAAAAAAAAACCCCCCCCCCCCCCCCCCCCCCCCCTTTTTCCCCAAAAAAAAAAATTTTTGGGGGGGTTTTTTTAAAAACCCGGGGTTTTTTTTTTTTGGGAAAAGGGTTTAAAAACCCCTTTTTCCAAAAAAAATTTTCCTTTTCCCCCCGGGGGAAAAACCCAAACCCCTTTGGTTTTTTTTTTCCCCCCCCCCCGGGGTTGGGGAAAAAAAAAAAAATTTTTTTTTTCCGGGAAAAAGGGGGGGGGGTTTTTTTAAAAAAAAAAAAAATTTTAAAAAAAAACCCCCTTTTTTTCCCCCCCCCTTTAAAAAAAAAAATTGGGGGGAAAAAACCGGGGGAAGGGGCCCTTTTCCCCCCCCCTTTTTTTTTTTTTTTTTTCCCCCCCCCCCCCTTTTTTTTTTTCCCCCCTTTTTTCCCCCCTTTTTTCCCTTTTTTTTTTTTTCCCCCCCCCTTTTTTTTTCCCCCCCCCCCCCCTTTTTTCCCCCCCTTTTTTTTCCCCCCCTTTTTTTTTTTTTCCCCCTTTTTTTTAAAAACCCAAGAAAAAAATTTTTTAAAAAAAAAAAAAAAAAAAATTTTTTTTCCCGGGGAAAACCCCCCCCCCAAAAAAAACCCCCCCCCCGGGGGGCCCCGGGGGGGAAAAAAAAAGGGAAAAAAAAGGAAGAAAAAAAAAAGGGGGGTTTGGGGGGGTTTCGGGCCCGGGGGGGGGGGAAAAAAAAAAAAAAAAAAAGGGGGGGGGGAAAAAAAGGGGAAAAAAGAAAAAGGGGAGGGGAAACCCCGGGGGAAAAGGGAAAAAAAAAAAAAATTTTTTTTTTTTAAAAATTTAAAAAGGGGGAGGGGGGGGGGGTTAAAAAAAAAATTTTGGGGGGGGGAAAAGGG
>NC_091553.1:296991-304491 GCF_042767895.1 Penaeus vannamei
TATCTCTCTCTCTCTCTCTGTCTATGTAGATAGATAGCCATATAGACAGATAGATATATAAATATAGATATATAGATATGAACACACACATACATATATATATCCATATACACACATACAAACAGCCCCCCCCCCTCCCACTCACACACGTGGACCGCCCACCCCGCACCCCTCCCCCGCCCGCCCCAATCAGCCACATTTCCTGCGAGCGAGACTCCTCCTCTCCTCCTGGGCGAGACAGGGCCTCCTGAGTGCCTCCTGCAGCCCCGAGATCGCTTAAAGGTGAAGGCCGCGACCTCGGTCTTTGAACCTGACCTTCCTTGTGCAGGAAAGAGAGGGAGTTGGTGAATTAGGATGTGGAGGGGTGGTAGGTGAGGTCAGGAAGGGTCAGCAGGTCAGGGGTTTAGGGGTCAGGGGTCAAGAAGTCAGGGATTAGGATGTGGAGGGTTGGTATGCGAGGTCAGGAAGGGTCAGGGGTCAGGGGTCAAGAAGTCAGGGATTAGGATGTGGAGGGTTGGTATGCGAGGTCAGGAAGGGTCAGGAGGTCAGGGATTAGGATGTGGAGGGTTGGTAGGCGAGGTCAGGAAGGGTCAGGAGGTCAGGGGTCAGGGATTAGGATGTGGAGGGTTGGTAGGCGAGGTCAGGAAGGGTCAGGCAGGTCAGGGGTCAGGGATTAGGATGTGGAGGGGTGGTAGGCGAGGTCAGGAAGGGTCAGGAGGTCAGGGGTCAAGAAAGGGATTAGGATGTGGAGGGTTGGTAGGTGAGGTCAGGAAGGGTCAGGAGGTCAGGGGGTCAGGGGTCAAGAAGTCAGGGATTAGGATGTGCAGGGTTGGTATGCGAGGTCAGGAAGGGTCAGCAGGTCAGGGGTCAAGAAGTCAGGAATTAGGATGTGGAGGGTTGGTATGCGAGGTCAGGAAGGGTCAGCAGGTCAGGGGTCAGGGGTCAAGAAGTCAGGGATTATGATGTGGAGGGTTGGTATGCGAGGTCAGGAAGGGTCAGCAAGTCAGGAAGGGTCAGGAGGTCAGGGGTCAAGACGTCAGGTGACAGAGGGGGGTCTTGTAGGAGGATTTGGGGCAGGGTGCTGGAGGATGCGCTGCTTGTGCCGGGAGTGAATGTGTCAGATGTGATGTGTGTCAAAAGTATTGTGTGTATTAAGAGTATTTGTGTGTAAGATTTTTTTCGACATGTGTTTGAGATATTGATATGTGTCAACAGTATTGTGTATGTGTTAGATATATTATATGTGGCTTAAGCATTGTATATGTCAGAGATATTACTTTTGTCGGAAATACTTATGTCAGAAGAATTGTATGTTTGAAGATTTATTGTATGTCAGAATTTAAAAATATATATGCATATTATGTAATTATTACCAGAATAACATGACTCAAAAATGTGATTTGTATATGAGGATTAATGCATCAGAAAAACAGTGACAGTATTTGAACTGAAAAAAATATCAGAAATATTACACATCAAAAGAACACGAGTAAAAAAGTAGAATATTTATTACAACATTATGTATCGTAACCACGCGTATTAGATCGCGTTAGGACATTTTCATATATTCTACGTATGACCTCATATACGTAGAGAGGAAGCAAGGAGAAAGGATAATGGGAGAGAAAACATCACAGAAAGAGAAGATGACAGCGAAGGCATGACATCCCGCTACAGGATCCCATCCCTGCTTATCAAAAAAAAAAAAAAAAAAAAAAAAAAAAAAAAAAAAAAAAAAAAAACAGGAATTAATTTATTCAACTTCTCTTTTCTACTCCAGCAAGAAATGAGACAGAAATCAAATATTCTTTGCAGATAAGTGACTCAACTGGCGTTATATTCTTTATTATCAGTGTTGGTGAAGGTTCTCTGTCCATTCACTACACACCTATCTATCTGTCTGTCTGTCTAACTATCTGTTTGTCTATCTATCGATCTATCTGCCTGTCTATGCATCTCTTTGTCTATCGACTTATCTATCTGTATGTCTGTCTGTCTCTCTATCTGTCTGTCAGACTGTTTCTCACCCTCTCTTTCTCTCTCTGTTTATTTTTTCTCTCTGTCTATCAATCTATTTCTCTCTCTCTCTCTCTCTCTCTCTCTCTCTCTCTCTCTCTCTCTCTCTCTCTCTCTCTCTCTCTTTCTCTCTCTTTCTCTCATTTTTCTTTTATCTATTTGTCTTTCTGCATCAATGGATTAACGTGTAAAAATAACCAGATAAATCTATAAACTAATTGAATAAATAAACACACCGCCAAGCATTAAAGAAACAAAATAAATCTATAAATAACTAACTGAAACAATAACACACCGCCAAGCATGAAAACAAATGAGCATACAAACAGAATTGAGATGAGAGCAAAAAGGGTTAAGAACACAAAGGGTAAAGAAGTGAACCACGGATGGAAACATAGAGAACAAAACATCCAAAGTACATTAAGAGAACATCTCAAAACAAACTTTCACTTGTTTTGTTTGAGGAAAACTTGTTTGTTTTTAGAACAAGTGATACAATCGTGGGTAACTTTTTCCCTATTTGGTTTCAGGATCTAAAAGTTTTTCGCTCTCTTTTATTCATCTATTTATCTATCTGTTTATCTACATGTCCATTTATTTGATTGATTATTTACTCGTATATTTACTTATCTATTTATGTACAACACTGTAAGGAGAATGGGTGTTCGCTATTGTGGGAATAATCTAGAATTTGAAAGAAAAACCCACAATGCACAAACTAGATTTATTGATGAAAGTGAGACAACAGTTTCTGATCCGAAGATGGGATCGAGGACGATTCCGAAAATGTTGTCTCACTTTCCTCAATGAATCTAGTTTGTGCATTGTGGGTTTTTCTTCCATATTATCAACACGGTATTGTGTTTTTCTTTGCAATCTAGAGTTTGAAAAGAACTTCCGAAGTGGAATGAGGGAATGAGGGTTTACTCACACGAGCGAATGCCTTCCGCTATTCATAGAGACGGGGAATGCGTGGCAACGATATTCACTTCCGTCTTTGCTTGGGTCAAGACTATGGAATCAAGGACGGTTTGGGTTGTCTATTTCTTGGTCTTCGTTATGGTTTTGTTTTTTTTCTTTGTTCTCTTTACTTCTCCTTTCTGTCTGTTAAACCTCCTATTCAATCCTGATTTCTGGCTATGTTTGTCAGCCAGTTTGTCTATATGTTTCTCTCTCTCTCTCTCTCTCTCTCTCTCTCTCTCTCTCTCTCTCTCTCTCTCTGCTCTCTCTCTCTCTCTCTTTCTCTCTCTCTCTCTCTCTCTCTCTCTCTCTCTCTCTCTCTCTCTCTCTCTCTCTCTCTCTCTCTCTCTCTCTCTCTCTCTCTCTCTCTCTCTCTCTCTCTCCCTCTCTCTCTCTACCTATCTATATCTACCTTTCCTTCGCGTCCCTCCGTCTCTCCCTTTCCTTCCTTCCCTCCTCCTCTCTCCTCCTCCTTCTTCTTCCTTCCTTTCTCCCCCTCCCCTCATAGCCCTTCCCAAACCCCTTCCCCTCCCTCCTCCCTCCGTCCCTCCCGCATGGCCCTCGTCAGCAGTTCCCGGATGAGCTCCTCCCTCCTCCCTCGCTTTATCTTCCTATCCCCTCTTTCCTCCCTCCCCTCCCCTCCTCCCCCCCAGGAAAAAGGAAAAGCAATGAGAGAACAAAAAGCAAAAAAGATGTAAAAAGGCCCTAATATTGGATGAGGAAGGTGGGTTTCCTTGACGAAGAGACGGCGGCTTCTGCGTCACGAGGAGGAGGAGGAGGAGGAGGAGGAAGAGGAGGAGGAGGAGGAGGAGGAGGAGGAGGAGGAGGAGGAGGAGGAGGAGGAGGAGAAGGAGGAAGGAGGAGGAGGAAGAGAGGGAGGAAGAAAGGGAGGAGGAGGAGGAGGAGGAGGAAGGAGGAGGAGGAGGAGGAGGGAGGAGGAGGAGGAGGAGGAGGAGGAGGAGGAGGAGGAGGAGGAGGAGGAGGGAGGGAGGAAGTGGAGGAGGAGGAGGAAGGGAGGAGGAGGAGGAGGAGGAGAAAGAGGAAATGGGAAGAGGGGAGGAGGAGGAGGAGGAGGGAATAAGAGAAGAAGGAGGAGAAGGAAGAAGAGGAAGAGGAGGAAGACGAGAAGGAGGGGTAGGAATACATTCTGTATACATGCTTAATGATGAGTGAAGTATTTTTACTTCTTCTCTGAAACGAAATAAAAAAATAAAAAACGAAAAGAAAAGACAAAGAAAACGACACAAAAAAAGAGGAAACGAAATAAAAAAAAAAAAACGAAACGAAAAGACAAAGAAAACGACACAAAAAAAGAGGAAACGAAATAAAAAATAAAAAAACGAAACGAAAAGACAAAGAAAACGACACAAAAAAGAGGAAACGAAACGAAAAGACAAAGAAAACGACAAAAAAAAGGAAAAGCAAAGAAGACGAGAGAGAAGAGAAATCAACTGGAATCTCTCTTACCTTTCCGAAGTCTCCGTCTCTTCCCCGTCGACCTCGAGACCCAGAATCCTTTCAGCGGAGGAAAGTTCCAACACTTTTTCTTCTTCTCCCTCACTGTGAAACCCTGATTGTAAGAGCCATTTACTGGATTAGGGCGAAAGAATGAGGTTGTTGCCATCATTCTAATGACGAGGCTCTTTCATGCCTGCTTTTTTTTGTTTTTTTCTTGTTTTTTTTCTCTCTTTTTTATTATTTTTCATGTTTGGTATTTCTTTTTTTTTCTCGGCTTTTGTGTTTCCTCTTTTCATTTTTTTTCGATTCTTTCGTTCTCTCTTCCTTTTTCTCTCTCTCGCTTTCTCATAAAAAAAAATCTCTCTTTTTATTATTTTTCTTGTTTGGTATTTCTTTTTTTTCTCGAATTTTGTGTTTCCTCTTTTCATTTTTTTCCGATTCTTTCGTTCTCTCTTCCTTTTCTCTCTCTCTCTCTCGCTTTCTCATTTTAAAAAAATCTCTTTTTATTATTTTTCTTGTTTGATATTTTTTTCTCGTTTTTTGTGTTTCCTCTTTTCATTTTTTTCGTCTCTTTCGCTCTCTCTTCCTTTCTCTATTTATCTCGCTTTCTCATTCTCTTTCTCGATATCTTTTTCACCCCTGTAATTACGTTTCATCACGCAGAAAATAGATGTTTATTTTTGTTTTATCTTTTAATGTTGCCCCCTCTCTCTCTTCCTCTCGCTGTCTCCCTCTTCCCTCTCTCTCTCTCTCTCTCTCTCTCTCCCTTTCTCTCTCTCTCTCTCTCTCTCTCTCTCTCTCTCTCTCTCTCTCTCTCTCTCTCTCTCTCTCTCTCTCCCTTTCTCTCTTCTCTCTCTCTCTCTCTATCTCTGTCTCTCTCTCTCTCTCTCTCTTCCTCTCTCTCTCACTCTCTCTCTCTCTCTCTCTGTCTCTCTCTCTCTCTCTCTCTCTCTCTCTCTCTCTTCTCTTTTCTCTCTCTCGCTCTCTGTCTCTTTCCCTCTCTCTCTCCTCCCTCTCCCCTGTCTCTCTCTCCCCCTTCCCTCCTCCGTCTCTCTTTCTCTCTCTCCCTCCCTCCCTCTCTCTGTCTCTCTCCCTCTCTCCCCCTCTCTCTCTTTCTTGCTCTCTGTCTCTCTCTCTCTCTCTCTCTCTCTCTCTCTCTCTCTCTCTCTCTCTCTCTCTCTCTCTCTCTCTCTCTCTCTCTCTCTCTCTCCAAAGTCAGGCGTAGTTTTTTTTCCTATTTCCCTCTTTATCTCGTGATTCCCTTTGACATTCAGTTTCTTCTTCCTAGAACTAGAATGAAAAAATCGTGATTTTTTAAATTCCTTTTTTTCTAATTATTTTTTTATCTGGATTTAATCTCATTATCTTCTGGGAAGTTCATTTAAAAAATATTATTTCGAAATGATCTTTAGAGAAACATTAATATTTCTCTTTGATGTATGAACTTAGGTAAGGTATTAAATGCTATTGTATTATCAACGAGTTGTAGTTGTTATTTTATTTCTATAATTGGTTGTAAATTCTTGGGTTGGTGTATTGCTTTTTATTGATCTAAAACACTTCTATCAATGTTGTTTATTTCTATATGAAACACCTATCATTAAATTAGAAGACACGCACACTCTCAAACACACACACCTACAGACCATACATACACTCATGCATACACTCACACTCATGTAAAAGTAATACCCCCGTAGCTTCTCTGAATTTATAGATGATTATTTCGTTTTATATAATTTTATCTGGTTTTTAATTCTCCATTTCCTGTTTGGGGTCAATGTATTATTAACATCTGTTTGACGATTTTTTTTTTTTTTTTTTTTTTTTTTTTTTTTTTTTTTAATCATCCGTGCCTGTCCTTTGAAAACGGGTTTAATTCATCAACCCTTTTCCAAATCGTTACCAGCACTTTTTATCTATTTATATTTGTCTGCTTTTGAATTTTCATTTGCATTTTATTCCAATTCCTCTGTATTCTTTTCTCTTCTCTCTCTCTCTCTCCATTTCCCCTTCCTCCTCTTTCCTAATTGCAATTTTCTGGACTGTGGCGACCAAATTACCTGGGATGTAATTGTTGTAACTCTACGGTCTGTCGCGCCAATTTTCACTTACCTGTGGCTGGAGTTACACAGAAATACATCCAGAGGTCTCTTCCGTGATTTTACTTTGTATTTTCTATTTCTCATTCTTTGAGGGACAGATGAAGATGATTTATCACTTCAGCTCTTTCCAAATTTCTTTTGCATTCTCAACAAATCTTTTTCATCAAAATCCTTGTGTCGATAAATCTCATATCATAACACATAACTTCTGTTCGTATGATTATTATAAAGAAATTCCTTCTGATCAATCAATAGTTTGTACCATGATTATTATAAAAAAAATATGATCAATCTGATCTTCATAAATCATTTCCAACTTTCTTTTGCATTCTCAACAAATCTTTTTCATCAAAATCCTTGTGTCGATAAATCTCATATCATAACACATAACTTCTGTTCGTATGATTATTATAAAAGAATATGCTTCTGATCAATCAATAGTTTGTTCCAACCTTTTCTCAATCTCATATCATAATACATAAATTCTCTTCGAATGATTATTATAAAAAAATATGCTTCTGATCAATCAATAGTTTGTTCCAACCTTATCTCAAATACCTATTTGTTATTACAAACACATACAACTAATTCCTGTTAGAGTGTTCTTTAGTTACACACAGACACACATACAGATGAACGCATTTCCACATACACACATGTATCACATATACTCACAAACATGCACAATCAGTCACACACACGCTAATATAAACTCTCACGCACACAAACATAAACACACACACACACTAACACACACTAACACACACACACACACTAACACACACACACACACACACACACACACACACACTAACATACACATATAAACACATACACACACGCTCATTCTAATTCATGAACCCTACACACACTCGCACGCAAACATGGATCCTTATCATCAATTCCCCATTTCATGATAACCTTCGCTAACAATGAGGAAGATCGTTACTTACGCCCACGT
>NC_091553.1:344491-351991 GCF_042767895.1 Penaeus vannamei
CATAATCATTATCATTGCAATCAATATTATAATATTCTATCATTACCAGTACTACCATCATTATCATTATCATTGTTATCATCACCATCGTATAAATTTTCTAAATCTTGGACAAAACTTTGCCATTTCCCATCTTGCAGGAAAAGCAATTTTGCGATTTTTAAACGATAACTTCCTCTGACTTCCCTCCGTTCTTCGATTCGGTCTGTCAGGCACTTGAAGTTCGGTCCGGGCAAACTTCCCTTCCCTCACTGCTGATGGAGAAGGAGGCTTTTTCGCATCAAGAACTTATCTAGCGAGAGGAATTGCAGGGTTTATGTGCGAATTCAAGGTTTCATAGGATGGGTTTTGTGCACTGTGGGATCTAATGCCACTTTTCCGGAACCATACTGCATTCAGTATCTGAGGGTCACTGTCATTAATAGTCATCATAATAGCACCATCGGAACGGTAAACGAACTGTAAAATTATTATTTATGATACGGGTCCACGGTTCCCAACCTAGGAGCCATGGCATACTTCCTGGGGGGTGGGGTGGGGGTGGGGGGCATGGAGCGGTGTGGAAACCGTGACTTTGAACTGAACTGAATTTTGTCTCACCCACAGTACTTATAGATAATTAACTCTCACATATCACATACAGCGCATAGATAATTATCTCTCACATATCAATGAATTGGAATCTTTCCATGTCTTGTTCTTGTCCTAAAGCTACTGGCACCAACATGGCAATACCTGTATTGCAAAAGATGACAAACTGAACAAAGCCAAGGAGATCGTTTTGTAATGGTCGGCGGCCAAAGAATGGAAAAGGTCGGGAACCACTGATCCAGATCCCAAGCACGGACAAGTACTCTTTCAGCCAAAAGTTATCGCCGTTATTGTAATTCTTACATCGGTAAAGATAACCGACGAGCCATTTGATAATAGATTATTTTTCTCCAAAATAAGCTAGATTTAACAAAAAGCGACTTGTTTTGACGTCTGACGCGTGGATGACTATTATTTATCTTTACCAACCACTGCACATGGCTGGTTGGTAAGAATGTGTCTGGAAGGACAGACACAAAAGCATAAATACATAACGGAAGAACTGATTCTGGGTTTGGTGGCTTCCTTCCTCCCGCCCGGCCGCTTCCCCTGTCTTTCAGCCGCGGTCGAGGTCGAATCAGGTGCATTGTCTGATCCCCGTTGGAGATTCGAACCCGCGACCGCAGATTCGAATCTGGCGCCCTAACCCACTCGGCCATGGCGGCGCGGGACGAGAAGAAGTGTTTGGGAGAGGTCTGTTTGTAACATATTTGTGTGCGTGAGTGTGTGTTTTTGTGTGTGTGTGTGTGTGTGTTTCTGTGTGTGTGTGTGTGTGTGTGTGTGTGTGTGTGTGTGTGTGTGTGTGTGTCTGTGTGTGTGTGTGTGTGTGTGTGTGTGTGTGTGTGTGTGTGTGTGTGTGTGTGTGTGCGTAGGTGGATGTGAATGAGTGTCTCTTTATGAGTGCGTATGTGTGTCCTTCGTGGGCCCAGGTGCAAACATTTTAATAGAGAAAAAGGTTTCTGATCAAAGGACTGAAAGCGGTGACGGCGACCAAGCAAAAGCTAAAACTGGAAAAATGAAATGATATGAAACATGAAATGAAATGACGATGACGGTGAGTACGATATAATGGTATAACGACGCTGATGACGATGGTGATTATGACGGAAATGACGATTATATGACGATAGCGATGATAATATGATAAGGATGGATGAAGATAGTCCTAAGCATTATCATGATTTTGATAAGAAATGTGCTCATCAGTATTTCTATGAGCGGAACGATTCAGGAAATGAAAACCCCTATTCCTCCACCTTCTCTTTCTCCACCCTTGTTCTCTTCTTCCTCCATCCTTCTTCCTTTCTCTCTCTTCCTCCCTCGTTCCCCTCCTCCTAGCCCCCCTCCCTCCAATTCCCCCCTCCAACTCCACCCACCCACCCTCTAACCCCACCAACCGCCCTTCCAACCCATCCCATCCCCCCACCCCCCTCCAACCCCTCCACACCCCCTTGCAACCCCCTCCACCCCCTTGCAACCTCCTCTACCCCCACCAACCCTCCAACCCCCTCCTCCCCTGCAACCCCCTCTATCACCCCCACCCCCTCCAACCCCCCAACACCCACCCCCCAAGAATAATTCTTGATACCATTTTGATACGATGACTGTGCAGGTAATTAGCAAGGGTCTGTTTGATAGAGAATCATAACAAATCAAAACATGAAAGGGAAGAATAGCAGAGAGAGAGAGAGAGGAGAGAAAGGAGAGAGAGGGAGAGAGTGAGAGAAAGAAAGAGAGAGAGAGAGAGAGAGGGAGAAAGAGAGAGAAAAAAAATTATTAATTCAACAAAAAATGCTGCGATGTCAGTTCTTTGTTTTGCACAGTGTAAAAAAAAAATCTTGTCATATCTTGCCATTTCTATATCTTACAAATACTGACATGATTTTAATTGTTCTTCGTTTGCAATAATCTGTTGTTGATTCGTACTTTGCAAACAAGCACACACACACACAGAAAGAGAGAAAGAGAGAGAGAGACAGATACAGACAGAGACACAGAGAGAGAAGGGGGGAGAGGCAGAGAGAGAGAGAGAGAGAGAGAGAGAGAGAGAGAGAGAGAGAGAGAGAGAGAGAGAGAGAGAGAGAGAGAGAGAGAGAGAGAGAGAGAGAGAGAGAGAGAGGGAGAGGGAGGGAGGGAGAGAGGGGGGGAGGCAGAGAGAGAGAGAGAGAGACAGATACAGACAGAGACAGAGAGAGAGAGGGGAGAGAGACAGATGGACAGAGAGAGAGAGAGAGAGAGAGAGAGAAAAGAGACAGAGAAAAGGGACAGATGGACAGAGACAGACAAACGCATTTTTCCCTCTCACACAATGACATGTTTTGATGGCGCTAAGCTTTGAACCCATTAAGTCTGAAATAAAAATAACCTTCCCTTAATTATTTTCTCGCTCGCAAAGACGAAAAAATCATAAAATTAAGTCCCACTCTAATGATATTCCAGTTCAAAGGATGTTGTTCAGGAATAAAAAAAAGTTTGTGAATGAATTTTACGATTTTTTCAAGTGATGTGGCATTGTTTGTGCGCTAAGATGAGAGAGAGAGAGAGGGAGAGAGAGAGAGAGAGGAGAGAGAGAGAGACGGGGGGGAGGGAGACAAAGAGAGAGAGACAGAGAAAGAGAGAAGGAGGTGGGGGAGAAAGAGAAAGAGAGAGAGAGAGAGAGTGCGTAAGAGAGAGAGAGAGTGAGAGAAAGAGAGAGAGGTGGGAGAAAGAGAGAGAGAGAGTGAGGGGGGGGCGGGAAGAGAGAGAGAGTGAGAGAAAGAGAGAGAGTGAGAGAAAGAGAGAGAGAGAGAGAGTGAGGGGGGAGAAAGAGAGAAAGAAAAAGAGAGAGAGAGGGGGGGAGAAACAGAGAAAGAAAGAAAAGAAAGAGAGAAACATTGATAAATCACGTAATTCCCAGAAACAACAATACATACCTACACACACACCAACACAGATCCATCCAGCCACAGACAGCGAGAGACATGACCCGGCAGACACACACACACAGACCGACCGACAGACAGAAATCTAAATCTACATAGATATGCCTTCCCGTGCTTATACGACCCCCTCGAGCACCACGGGGTCAGCGGCCAATTCCCCCTCCGCGAGAATGGGATCTCCCGGGCTGTCGACACTCGGGATTCTCAAAGCCTCTTTTCCTCTCATGATGACAAAAGGGGGCGGTTTGGCGGTCAAGTCGGGTCATTTTTTTTTTGGGGGGGGGGAGGCTTATCGGTGTTTTCTTGCCTCTTTGCTTTGGTTTTGCTTCGGTGGTCATCTCTTTGTTTTGCTTTTTTTATACTTTTTTTGTCTGTTTGGTTGTTTCGTTTTTTTCTGTTTGTTTGTTTGTTTGACTCGGTTCTTTCTTTCTGATTGCGTGTCTGTCTGTCTTTCTTTCTTTTCTCTTTCTCTCTCTATCTCTTTCTCTTTTTTTCTCTCTCTCACTCACTCACTCTCTCACTCACTCACTCTCTCTCTTCCTATCATTCTATCGTCTTTTCATCCTCTCTTTGCTAATTATCTTCTCATTACTATGCGTAATTATCTCCTCCTATAATGTTTTTCTTCTCTTTTCATGACCTCCATTTTTGTCTCCATTTTTGGGCAATTCCCTTCCTCGTCTTTGTGTGTGTGCATCTATATGTGTACACACACACACACACACACACACACACACACACACACACACAGACACAGACACACACACACACACACACACACGCACACACACATATACATATATATATATATATATATATATATATATATATATATATATATATATATATATATATATATATATATATATATATATATATATATATATATATACGGCAGGTGGAGTCACCTGAAGCGGCCACGTCACCATCGTCGCCCTTCCGTGGTTGGCCACTCCGCTCTCCGCACCTGGACGCTCTGCAGATGTTTGTTTTTCTTCCTGGCTTTCTTATTCAATTTCAGTGAATTCCGTGAAACATGAAACAGATGCGGTGAAGTGAGTTGTGAGGTGATTTTGAGAGATTTCGTGAGGAGGGTAAGTGCTAATTTGCAGTGTATAATTTGCGAATGATTTATTGCACACTCTCCGCCCGTGTCCGCCCTGGGCTTTTGCTCGACTTCCCCGGCTGATTAACCGACTCGGCCGGTTGAAAAAGATATATTAATGAGAGAATGGATATCTTCACAATACAGGAGACGACCACCCGACCGGCTTCAAATACAGCTTCGTCGGAAATGCATCAGGATTTTTATGGCGAAGATACATTCGAAACCGGTCAGATACACATCTCTTGGTATTGCGAAGCTGCTCCTTCTCACCCAAACCTGTTCTACACCTGTCAACATGAATTCGCTCCTGCCCCCCCTCCCCCCTCCTCCCCCCCATCCCTCCTCCCCCCCTCCCTCCTCCCCCTCCTCCCCCTCCCTCCCTCCTCCCCCCCTCCCCCTCCCTCCCTCTCTGAGCTCCGACGCCTGTCATGGTAGTGTTATAATCATTTGTATCAACAGGTGTGGAAATATTGTAGATTTATGAATAACATAATTATTTGAAGTGGAATAATCTGTAGCGCAAAGGATGTCATTAAAAAGAACCAGCGGTCTCTTTCTTTTTTCTTTTTTTCTTTCTGTTCTATTTCTTTTTTCTTTTCTATTTTTTCTTTTTCTTTCGTTCTTTCTGTTCTATTTCTTTTTTCCTTTTGTATTTTTTTCTTTTCTTTTTTGGTTTTTCTTTCTTTCTTTCTTTTCTATTTTTTTCTTTTTCTTTCTTTCTTTCTGTTCTATTTCTTTTTTTTCTTTTCTATTTTTTCTTTGTCTTTCTTTCTTTTTGTATTTTTTTCTTTTTCTTTCTTTCTTTCTGTTCTATTTCTTTTCCTTTTCTATTTTTTCCTTTTTCTTTCTTTCTTTCTTTCATTTTTTTTTTTTTTAGATAGCGGAGAGGATTACGAGATAATTCATATATTTTTTTCTTAAAATATTATCATGCGTGTCGAGAAATGTCTGTGTATTTCACCTTCTGTCAACATATGATCGTATCCATCTTTGTGTGTGGATATGTGTGTTTGGATTCATGTCCGTGTGAAAATGCGTGATGGATACGTGTGTGTGTGGATACGTGTGTGTGTGCGGATTCATGTTCGTGTGGATGTATGTGCACACGAACCTCTGCGTATGTGGATATGTGTGCGTGTGGATATGTGTAAGAGCAGATGCCTGTGTGTGTGTATGTATATATATATATATATATATATATATATATATATATATATATATATATATATATATATATATATATATATATATATATATATATATATATATGCTTTTTTGTCCACCGGTGAAGCAACAATTGCAATAATGACGACCCAGGAAGTTTTTGGCAATGATAATGGCAATTTCAACAAGTAATCACATTGTTAATGATGATAACGATTATTTCTTCTTGATAATGTCAATAATGGAAATGTCAATGACTGTGATAGTGATGATAATGATAAAGATGTTGATACAAATGATGTTAATAACATTGATAATAACGATTCTGATATATTTGGGATATTAGAACAGTGACTATAATAAAAAAGATATTAATGACAACAATAAACCGAGAATGATGAAACTGAATGATAGCTATAATGTAAATAAAAGTAAAAATGATGATAAAGGAGATAGAAGCAACAAAAATACTGAAAACAACGCTGACAAAAGACAATCAATCTACCACACCTTCACAACTAAAATCCTTCGCCATTTTTCAGAATCCTCCTCCTACCCCCCCCCCCTCCCCCCTCGCTCCTCACGCCATCACTCTTCCGCTCTCTCTCTCTCTCTGTCTCTCTCTCTCTCCCCCTCTCTCTCTCTCTCTCTCTCTGTCTCTCTCTCTCTCTCTCGGTCTTTATCTATCTACCTATCTCTATGTCTGTCTTCCTCTCTCTCTCTCTCTCTGTCTCTGTCTCTCTCTCTCTCTCTGTCTCTCTCTCTCTCTCTCGGTGTTTATCTATCTATCTATCTCTATGTCTGTCTTCCTCTCTCTCTCTCTCTCTCTCTCTCTCTCTCTCTCTCTCTAGTCTTTATCTATCTATCTCTATGTCTGTCATCTTTTTCTCTCTCTCTCTCTCTCTCTCTCGGTCTTTATCTATCTATCTCTATTTGTCTCTTTGTCTCTCTCTCTCTCTCTCTCTCTCGGTCTTTATCTATCTATCTATCTCTATGTCTGTCTTCCTCTTTCTCTCTCTCTCTCTCTCTATCAATCTCTGTCTTCCTCCCACCTCCTCTCTCTGCCTTCCCTTTCCCTTTCTCTCTCCCTCCCTTTCCTCTTTCCCTTTCTCCTCTCCCCCTTCCATCTCTCTTTTTTCTTTTCCTTCTCTTCCTCTTCCTCAGATTTCCCAAAGACACGAGCATGGACAGGCTTCTTCCCTCCTCTCTCACTCCCTTTCCCTCCTCCTCTCTCACTCCCTCCCCTTCCCTCCTCTCCTCTCCTCCCCTCTCCTCTCCCCCCCCTCCTCTCCCCTCTCCCCCCTCCTCTCGAGCATGGAGAGGCTTCTGGAAAAGAGTCTTCTTAGCTCTTCGTGGGGAGAGGGGGAGGGGGATGGAGAGGGAGAGAGAGAGAGGGAAGGGGAAGGTGTAGGGTGAAGGGGTTGGGGAGGGAGAGGGAGGGGAGGGGGAAGGGGGAGGTAGAGGGTGAGGGGGTTGGGGGAGGGAGAGGGAGAGAGAGAGAGGGAAGGTGTAGGGTGAGGGGGTTGGGGAGGAGAGAGGAGAGGGAGGGGGAAGGGGAAGGTGGAGGGTGAGGGGGGTTGGGGGAGGGAGAGGGAGAGGGAGGGGGAAGGGGAAGGTGTAGGGTGAGGGGTTGGGGAGGGAGAGGGAGAGGGAGGGGGAAGGGGAAGGTGTAGGGTGAAGGGGGTTGGGGAGGGAGAGGGAGAGGGAGGGGGAAGG
>NC_091553.1:389491-399491 GCF_042767895.1 Penaeus vannamei
TCCCACTTTCCTCCTCCCCATCCCCCTACGACCGAAGAACGCCCCCTTACCTCCCTCCTCCCCCAACACCCTCCCCTCTCCCTCTCTCCTATCCCCCTTACCTCCCTCCTCCCCCAACACCCTCCCCCTCTCCCTCTCTCCCATCCCCCTCCCTCCCCCTTACTTCCCTTCTCCCCCAACACCCTCCCCCTCTCCCTCTCTCCTATTCCCCCTCCCTCCCCCTTACCTCCCTCCTCCCCAACACCCTCTCCATCTCCCTCTCCCATCCCCCTCCCTCCCCCTACTTCCCTCCTCCCCCAACACCCTCCCCCTCCCCTTACCTCCCTTCTCCCCCAACACCCTCCCTCTCTCCCATCCCCTCCCTCCCCCCTTCCCCCACCCCCCCAACCAGCCACCAGGAGGGCGTCGGATCCCCCGGGCTTCACGGCATCCGCCGCGTCCGTCGCCGCCCCATCTCCCGCCCCCCCGGAGCAGAAGCGCGCCCTCGGTCCCCTCGGTCGACGCCGCTCGACGCGTCTTCCGGGAAGGGCTGCGGAAGACGCTTCTGGGAGAGAGAGAGGGAGAGAGAAGGGGAAGGAAGAGAGAAGAAGGGGGAGAGAGGGAGAAAGAGAGATGGGGGAGTGAGAGGAGAGAAGAAAGAGAGATGGGGGAGAGAGAGAGAGAGAGAGAGAGAGAGAGAGAGAGAGAGAGAGAGAGAGAGAGAGAGAGAGAGAAGGAAGAAGAAGAAGGGGGAGGAGAGAGAAGAGAGATGGGGGAGAGAGAGAGAGAGAGAGAGAGAGAGAGAGAGAGAGAGAGAGAGAGAGAGAGAGAGAGAGAGAGAGAGGGGAGAGAGAGAGAGAGAGAGAGAGAGAGAGAGAGAGGAGAAGGGAGAGAAGAGAGATGGGGTGAAGAGAGAGAGAGAGAGAGAGAGAGAGAGAGAGTGAAAAGAGAGAGATTGAAAAGAGAGAGAGAGAGAGAGAGTCAGACAGACAGACATGAAGACACACATACACGCACACAGCCCCGAGGTGACCAGAGAGGAGGCGAGGCAGCGAGAGGGAGAGACGATCAGCCTCCACGAGGATTGCCCAAATGGCGCCGGATTATCCACGGCGCCACTTTCGGATCGGGCGACAGGAAGGCCACGCACTAGATATATATATAAATATATATATATATATATATATATATATATATATATATATATATATATATATATATATATATGTGTGTGTGTGTGTGTGTGTGTGTGTGTGTGTGTGTGTGTGTGTGTGTGTGCGTGCATATGTGAGTGTGTGTGTGTTTGTGTGTGTGTGTGTGATTGTGTGTGTGTGTGTTTGTGTGTGTGTGTGTGTGTGTGTGTGTGTGTGTGTGTGTGTGTGTGTGTGTAGATGATGTATATAGATGGATAGACAGATATGCATAAGCACATCTGCATGTCTTGCAAGCGATGCGAACTCCAGATAATCCATTTTCCGCACAAGAGAGAGACTCGAATGGCGCCCAAATTAATTCACAGCCATCCTAACATGATCTTTCCGCGCGGCAAAAAGTGAGCCGAGGAGCGCGCGGCACACAGAGGCGCAGTAATGACATGCAGCCGACATGCAGCTGATGAAGTCGTCCGAAATGGCTTCCTAAGGGCCGTGCATGAGGAGCAGCTCATGGCGAGACTCGTGAGCGGAGGAGAATATGTTGTGTGGGAATTTATGAAGGGAATCTGGGACCCCACCGAGGCTGTGTAATTACTGGGGGATGTGGCGGAAGTGTGGCGTCCGCCGTGTGTTTCTTCCTTTGTTTTTTTTCTCTCTCTTCTGGCGCTCGTCTCTCTCTTTCTCTCGCTCTCTCTTTTCTTCCTGTACCCTTTCTCTCTCTCTCTCTCTTTCTCTCTTTCTCTCTCTCTCTCTCTCTCTCTCTCTCTCTCTCTCTCTCTCTCTCTCTCTCTCTCTCTCTCTCTCTCTCTCTCTCTCTCTCTCTCCCTTTTCTTTCCCTTCCCTAATTTCCTCTTTCTCGCTCCTCCATCCACCCTATCCATCCCCCACTCCCCCTTCCTCTTTCATCTTTCTCCTCCGTCTCTCCACCATCCTCAATCACCCCCTCTCTCTCTCTCTCCCATCCTCCCCCCCTCCCCCCCCTCTCTCTCTCTCTCTCCCTCTCCCTCCTCGTCTTCATTCGCAATAATCCTTCCTCCTCCAGCAGGCGTGTTGTCGGAACCAGGACTTCATTATATTTACGACATCTGGAGATTGCCGCTTACGTGACCCGGTTTTATGACGCCTCTTCTCTCGCGGCCTTATGCTCGAGGTGGAACGTGAGGGGAAGGTCCTCTGTTATTTCTCTTTTCCTCTCTTCTTTCTTTCTTTACTCCTTTTCTCTTTTCCTCTTTTCTTTCTTTGTTTAATGACTTCTTTCGTAATTGCCTTAACAATGTAAACATATGTGTAAACGCTTAAATTTATACACCCATAGGGGCGTATGTAAACACACATGTGATCTTAGGGCATATATACATGTATGTATTTCTGTTTAGATGTATGTAGAGGTAGACTAGTGGACACATATAACGAAAGATTAATTCACACACACACACACACACACACACACACACACACACACACAGACACACACACACACACACACACACATACACACACACACACACACACACACACACACACACACACACACACACACACACACACACACACACACACACACACACATATATATATATATATATATATATATATATATATATATATATATATATATATATATATATATATATACATATGTGTGTGAGTATATGTGTGTGTGTGTTTGTCCATGTGTGTCTACAATTTAACCCATCGATACTGCAATACCTAACATTTTTTCAGGGAAACTTGTCCGCCGAATAGATTCAAATGAGACAAATGAAGACAGACGCATAGACAAATAAATGAACAACTATACCAAAAGATCATTAAAAGGGATAAAGAAAGAAAACAGAGAAAATTCTGCCATTCCAGTCATTCCTTAGCAAGAAATTGTCGGAACCCTCATGCTGCATGAGACAGCTGGAAGAAGGAAAATGAGGAAGTTGCTTGGAATTTCTCTGGAGTGCGAAAGGGTTTTTGCAGGAAGTCCAAATGAATATCTTTGTTAATTCATGTTCGCTCCCTTCCCTGGCAATTAATTGTAGAGACGGAGATGTAGTTCGTGCTTATAGACGAAACACCTGCACACACACATACACACACACACACACACACACACACACACACACACACACACATGTATATATATGTATATATGTATGTGATACAGGTAGGTAAATAGAGAGATAATATGTATATGCAAACAATACACACAAAGGTATACATTCATGAATGGGAAATGACCCAGAAGCAAAGCACAAAGGACAAACAAAGGAATGTAAACAAACAAACAGTCATTCAAAAAATAACAGTGATGCAGGGAGTAGGGAAGAGAAACAAAAGTATAAGAACTAAATGAAAAGAGAGTTTTTTATTAATAATACTATCTGTTATTACTGTCAGCGTTGTCACTAATTTCTGAATCTTTTAATTCTTAGCATAGTCATCATTGCTATCATTAGGGCCTGCTATTGCTACCATTGTTACAGCGAGTGATAATTATAATGATGACGATAATGATAATGATAGTCAGGATGATAATAGCAAGCTCGTAATGATAATAATGATGATGATGATAATCATGATAATGATAATGACAATAATGTTATTAGTAATGATATTGATAATCAAAATAATGATAAAGGTAATGATATTAATGATAACTAGAAGCACTCAGAAAGCGCATACCTCCGCCAAGGCAATAGGGTCACTGATGCAATAAAAAAAAAAAAATCATAAAAATCTGTTCAGAACATTTTGAGTTATTCTGCTAACCAATTTTGGTGGAAGTAATAATAACAAATAATAATAATAATCATTTCTGTTAACATTACCATTCTTATAATTACTCTCATTATAATGATGGTAATAATAATAATGATAACAATGATTATGATAACGGCAGCACCGATAATAGTAATAAAAATAACAATGATAAAGATAATATCAATTATGATAAGAATAATTGTAATGAGGATAATAATAATAATGATAATAATGACATTTATAACAATAGTAATAATCATAGCAATGATAATGTAATATCAATTATGATAATGATAATTGTTATGATAATAATGATACCAATGATAATAATGATACTGATGATGATAATAATAATAATAATGATAATAAAGTTGATAATTGATCACAATGATGATAATGATAATCATAATAATTACAAACATTAAACACATTTTGAGACTTCCTGTAAACCGTTTAATATCACAGCACATTGTTATTTTACTTCATACTGAAAGGGTAATGCAGATTCCATTACATAGCTTCTTTATTATTCATAAAACTTACAAAACATAAAGTCCTCTATCTATTAACTCATTAGATCACGTACTGCTTTTAATTATAACTTTACATCAAATGCTATTACCATCACTTATTAATAATATACTACTAGGAACCACAATATCACTCGCGATCAATGATTTTTTAACATATGACAACCACCAGCGGTACATATTTTTTTTCCCGTTGATTAAATCAGAAATTAATTAATCCATTGTTCTGCCTATCAATTATCTATTCTGTTAATTAAATCTGACCGCAGACCATAGCATTCACATAGCTCAGGTAACATTTTCAAAGCACTGAATTAATGCAGCAAAATAGTAAGGGAATACGTAATACCACTGAGCTGTATAAAGGTTAAAAAAAATAACATTATTGAGCAATAATATTGATTTTAGGGATAAGCGGTATTACAGAAAAATAAAATAAAATGCTAAAAGTGTTGAATGTAAAAGATAACATTTCAAGGTACACAGTGGGTTTACGTGAATCATACTTGCTAGCATTGTGTTTATCTTACATGTTTAGGGTTTCAGTAAGGCGTGAAGCTGTTAAGGTTTGTACATAATGCACGCACGGACACAAATTAACAGTAATACTCATGATATGTGTATAGACATCTTTATACATGCATACACATATGCGTACATACATACATATATATATAAATATATACATATATATATATATATATATATATATATATATATATATATATATATATATATATATATATATATATATATATATATATATATATATATATATATATATATATATATATGTATATATATATATATATATATATATATATATATATATATATATATATATATATATATATATATATATATATATATATATATATGTTTGTATATATATACATGTGTGTGTGTGTGTGTATGTATTTATGTATGTATATATATGTATATGTATATGTGTCTTATTTTTCATCCCTCAGAATCCATTGTCGGACGCAGGCCTCTCCCATCCTGCGCCCCTGGGGTGTGGCTGGCCACACCCCAGGGGCGCAGGATCGCAGGGCCGGCCCAGGGCGGTCGGAGGGGCCCTGCGGTCGCCTTTTACGACACAGTGACATGAGTTGGAAGTATTCTCTTCACGTCTTTCTGTCCACTGGGATTCCGCACGTCGTTGCCTCTCTCCTCCCCCTCTCCCTCCCTGCTTGTTTGTGTGCGTGTGTGTGTGTGTGTGGATTTGTGCGTGTGTGTGTATGTGTGTGTGTGTGTGTGTGTGTGTGGGTTTGTTTATGTGTGTGTGTATGTGTGTGTGTGTATGTGTGTGTGTGTGTCTGTGTGAGTGTGCGTTTAAATATGCACCTCACAGCCACCAGAGATCGACCGAAGCGGGACGGCGTCTGTGATCAGTATGCAGAACGCGTCGCCATCAAAGAGGATTTTGAAATTACCGAAAGAGAATTCCAAAATCGAATTACTTGAATATGCACGAAGTAATAGACTCGAATGAGGATGATATATTTTTTTCCCTATTTCAATCATTCATATAAACGAATATGATGAATGATAGTGATAATAGAATAGAAATAAAGCAAAAAACAAATTCTAAGCGGGATAAACTGTTGTGTGACCCTGATCTGCATTCATTCCGGGTTGCGTAAAATTAGCCATTCGGTTCCCGCGCAAAACACAAATGCAATTATACCATACTAATAACTTAGTTATCAGCTTTATTTGATAAACATAACGTTGTGACGTGATATGGAAGTGTATTTTTTTGTTGTAGTTTTTTGATGAATCGGATATAATGACTTAATTGTCAAATTCGAAAAAGAGTAACGGTAAACTATCTGTTAATTGCATAATCACGAAAATAAATCATCCATAAAGATATTTAACTTCACGTGAACTATCTAACTAGAGTATAATGTTTTCCTTTAATTCTATCATAGAGTCAATCAATGTGTATTTAACGATAATAATTTTTGTTAATTGCTATTTTCACTGGAAAAGCAGATGGAAAGATCAGTGAAGCTTCTAGAAGGTTTATTTCTATCTTATTATTATAGGAATTGTTCTCGTAAGTATAATTGGTGTCGTTTTGTAAATAACATCGTCATTGTGTTCTTTATCGCTGTTATTGTTGTTATTTTTTGGAGTTATTACAGTTGTTCTTAATTATCATCGTTATTATCATTATTGCTATATTTCCCTTTCCTATAATCAAGTGAAATGAAACTCAATTTGCGACTGTTAAAACTCCCTTTGCCAAACTCAAGCTAACTCAAATTGACTCAACCCTGCGCTGTTTCTATTGCTAAACTCAACTCACTCAACTCAAATTCGCGTTAAATTCGCTTTTCCTGAACTCAACCCAACTCAATTCAACTCAACTCAACCCAAACTCAACCTAACCTCAAACTCCCACAAAAACGCTTCTGCTTAACTCAATTAAGCTCAAACTCCATTTAAATTCGCTTTTGCTGAACTCAACCCAACTCAACCTAAACTCAAACTCCTTAAGCTAAATTCCACAGCTAAAACTCCCTTTGCCAAAGTCAACCCAACTCAACCTAATCTCCCCAAACTTACTCAACCCAAGTCAACCTAACTCAACCAAATTCAACCCAACTCAACTCAACGTAACTCAACTCAACTCAACTTAACTCAACCCAACTCAACCCAACTCAACTCAACTCAACCCAACTCAACCTAATTCAACTCAACTCAAGTCAACTCAAACTCAACTCAACCCATTTCAACTCAACTCAACTCAACTCAAACTAACTCAACTCCAACTCAACCTAATTCAGCCCAACTCAACCCAACTCAGCCTAATTCAACCTCACTCAACTCAACTCAAGCCAAGCCAACTCAACTCAAGCCAAGCCAACTCAACTCAACTCAAGCCAAGCCAACTCAACTCAAGCCAAGCCAACTCAACTCAAGCCAAGCCAACTCAACTCAACTCAACTCAAGCCAAGCCAACTCAACCCAAACTCAACACAACACAACTCAACTCAACTCAACCTAACTCAACCCAACTCAGCCCAACTCAACTCAACCCAACTCAACCCAACTCAACCCAACTCAACCCAACTCAACTCAACTCAACCTAACTCAACCCAACTCAACTCAGCTCAACCCAACCCAACTCAACCCAACTCAACCCAACTCAACCCAACTCAACCTGAACTCAACCCAACTCGACTCAACTCAACCCAACTCAACTCAACCCAACTCCCCCCCTGAGTCATCTTGCTAAATCGATTCCCTCCACTTTCTCCTGCTTTGCCCCCCTCCCCCTCCTCCCTCCCCCTCTGCGCTTAGAGCCACCTGTGCACCACCTGTGGCGTGCAGGCGCGTGATTGTGACAAATGCCCGGATGGAGTGCTTGGGCGGGGGGAGGCGGAGGGGGGAGGGAGGGGGGCGGGAGGGTGTGTTTGGTTGTTGTGTGCGCGCGCGCGTGTGTGTGTGTGTGTGTGTGTGTGTGTGTGTGTGTGTGTGTTTGGTTGTGTGTGTGTGTGCGTGTGTGCGAGTGTGTGTTTGGTTGTGTGTGTGTGTGTGTGTGTTGCGTGCGAGTGTGTGTTTGATTGTGTGTGTGTGTGTTTGGTTGTGTGTGTGTGTGCGCGTGTGTGTGTGTTTGTGTGTGTGCGTGTGTGCGTGTGTGTGGGTGTGTGGGTGTTTGGCTGCGTGTGTGTGTATTTCTTTCTTGGGATGGGGGGGGGAGGAGAGAGTGTGTTTGATTGAGGTGTGCTTGCTACTTTTGGAAGAGTGTGTTTGTTTGAGTGTTTGGTTTGTGGGGAGGGAGAGAGTGTGTTTGTCAGGGTGTCTTTTTCTTCTTTTTCTTTTCTTATTTTGTAGGGAAAGAGATGGAGTGTTTAGTCGAGTGTATTCCTTTATATGAGGTAGGAAGATGTGAGAATAAGAAAATAATACAGCAATGCTAATAATGACAGTATAAATAATGATAATGATCATAATGATAATAATAATAATAATTGTGGCCCAAATGTAATATTTTAGACGTAAAGGATTTATGCTCGTATCTTTACAAACAGTGTTGCCGATGTTTAACCGACGTGCCAAGTCTGTGAGAATTTGCCGAAATGAAATTTAACATCAACGATAAGAAAGATAAGTTTGATTATTTACATTTTTATATATTAATTATGTTTTTGCAGTAATAAAGACCACAGGCGGAGAGAGAGAGGGGGGTATGAGACATAGAGAGAGAGAAGAGAGAGAGAGAGAGAGAGAGAGAGATGAGAGAGAGAGAGAGAGAGAGAGAGAGAGAGAGAGAGAGAGAGAGAGAGAGAGAGAGAGAGAGAGAGAGAGAGAGAGAGAGAGAGAGAGAGAGAGAGAGAGAGAGAGAGAGAGAGAGAGAGAGAGAGAGAGAGAGAGAGAGAGAGTGAGAGACAGAGACAGATAGAGTGAGAGACAGAGACAGAGAGAGAGAGACAGAGAGAGAGAGCGGAGGAAGGGAGACAGAGACAGAGAGAGTGAGAGACAGAGACAGAGAGAGTGAGAGACAGAGACAGAGAGAGTGAGAGACAGAGACAGAGAGAGTGAGAGACAGAGACAGAGAGAGTGAGACAGAGAGAGAGAGACAGTGAGAGAGGAAGGGGGAGGGAGGGAAAGAGACGACATATGATGAAAGAGAGAGAGAGAGTGAGAACGGCAGCGCGCGAGAGAGAAAGAGGAGGAGGGAGGGAGGAAAATATTAGCCTCCAATCTTGGCTGAGAGAGAAAACATTCCGTTTTTATTTCCATTCAATCAAAGCGAGTCTATTCTTGCTGATGGTGATGAATAGGGCGGGGGGGGGGGGGGTAGATGGAGGTGGGAAGGAGAGGAGAGGAAGAGGCGAGAAGAAGACCAAGAAGGAAAGAGTCGATATCATTATTATTATTCTCGTATGCGTGTGTATGCGTGTAAAAACAGCTCATTCATATTTTACGTATGTATATCAACGTGTACGTATATGTGCGTGTATTTAAACATGTCTACACGCCTTATATCGTCGTGTATGTATACGTGTGTCTATATAAACATGTCTACACGCCTTCCCTTCAGCATGAACCCAAATACCGCGCCAATCTTTCACCACAGAAAGTAATTTACTTCGAAAATGCTTTGGGAGGCTCGGGTCGCGCCTGAACCCGACGCATCTCCTCCGTAATTCAGCATTAGGGAGCCGATTTCAGGGCGAGGGAGCGAGCTTGCGAGACGGCCGCCGAATAAAGCCTGAATTAAGCCTGAATTTAGCGCTGGCCGAAGAGACGTATCGCTGTCCTTGTGGTCGGAGGGAATCGCGGTTTCCTTTGGGTTCTGAGTGAGGCGAGAGGGCGAGAGGAGGAAGGCTTTCTTATTCGTAATATTTTTCGGGGGGTTTGTCACAGCTTTTGGAATAGGGGGGGGGGAGTTTTATGCCATTTTTGTGACGAACAGTTCCTTCCTTCAACCCTTTCTCTCAACCCCTTCATCTCCGACCTTCCAACCCTCCACCCGCTTCCCCATGGGCATCTACCCCCCACTCCCCCCGTCCCCCTGCGCTTACCTAAGACCACCCCCAACCCTCCTGAACCTTCCTGAACCCTCCC
>NC_091553.1:406991-414491 GCF_042767895.1 Penaeus vannamei
TCTCTCTCTCTCTCTCTCTCTCTTTCTTTCTTTCTTTCTTCTCTCTACTCTCTCTCTCTCTCTATTCCTTCCACAATCTCTTTCATCAAAAAAAAAAAATAATAATAATAATAATAAAATAATAATAAGTAGATAAATAAATAAATAATAATAAAATAAATACATAAGAAATCGAGAAACAGTCAACGAAAGCAGACGCAAAGAGCGAAGGAAATTCCCGAAAGCGAGATCCCGAAACGGAAACGAGATTCACTGCCTCGCCAATACGTGATCCAATCCTGAACTTGAAATAGGCACGAGTTAATGAGGCGTGAAATATTCATTTGGTTTGTTCTCGGTTGTATACGCTTTTTTTTTTCTTTTTCTTTTCTTTTCTTTTCTTCTCTTTTTCTTTCTTTTTTTGATATTTTTTTTTCTTTTATAATATTTTTTATAATAATTTTTTATAATAATTTTTATAATAGTTTTTTTTCTTTTCTTTTTTGATAATTGATCTGATGCCTTTTTTTCTACGTTTTTTTTTTTTCTTTTCTTTTTTGATAATTGATCTGATTTCTTTTTCGTGTTTTTTTCTGTTTATATTTCGTTCATTTGTTTTTCTTGATGTTTTTCTTCTTCTCTGTCTCTTTCTCTTATTCTTTTCTCTCTCTTTTTTCGTCTTCGTCTTCTTTTCATTTTATTTTTTTTTATGTATCTTTATTTTCTATTATGCTGTTATTACTTTATTGTTATATTTTTCTACCGTCACTAATTTTATGATTTCTTTCCTCTCTCTCTTTATTTTTCTTTTCTATTTGTTTTTGTTTCTTAACTGTTTTTTATTCTTCGATTCACTGTTTCTTTTTATATGCCTGTCCTATCTTATTCCCATTTCGTCATATCATTATTTCTATCTTGTTATTTCTATCGCATTTCCTACATTCTTATCCTATTCTTTCCTATTTCCTCATATCCTCTCTTTCACCTGCCTTATTTCTAACATTTTAAGTTGAATTTTTCCTGATCTTGGTCTTTTCCTCTTCCTTTCTTCCTTCTTCCTATTTCTCTTTCCTTTGTTTTCCCTCATCTTTCTCCCTTCCTCTCCTATCTCCCGTTCTGTCTCTCCCTTTCCTCCATGTGCGATTCTCCCCTACATCTACTCTTCCCTCCTCTCTCTCTCTCTCTCTCTCTCTCTCTCTCTCTCTCTCTCTCTCTCTCTCTCTCTCTCTCTCTCTCTCTCTCTCCTCCTTGTTCTCCTTTTCCTTCTACTTATCTCCTTCGTCGTCCTCTCTCTCGTATCTACGCCCTCTCCCTCTGGTCTCTCTCCCTCCTTCATCCACATGTCTATCCTTCCCTCCCTCCCTCTCCCCCCCCTATCCATCTCCCTTCCTTCCTTCTCCCTCCCTATACACCCTTCTCCACTTCTCTTCCCCTTCTTTCATTCATCCCTCTCCGGTCCCCTTCTCCATTCATTCCCCTCACTCCCTTTTCCTTTCCGCCATTCCCCTATCTACCTCTCCTCCATCCCTCCCTTTCACTCCTTCCTTCCATCCCTCCCTCCTTTCCTTCTTCCTTCCCTCCTTAACCTTTTCCTTCCCTCCCTCCTTCCCTTCCTTCCTCCTTCTCTCCCTTCCTCCTTCTCATCTTCCCTAACTTCTCCCTCCTTCCTATCTTCCTCCATCCTTCCCTTCCCTCCTTCCTCCCTCCCTCCTTCCTAACTTCCTCCCTTCCTCTCTTCCCTCCCTTCCCCTCCTTCCTTCCCTCCCTCCCTCCCTCCCTCCCACCTTCCTTCCCTCCCTCCTCCTCCCTCCGCCTCCGCCTACCCCCTCGCACTCAGCTTTAAGAGCCGCCCGTGTTACATAGCCGGGGTGTCGTGGATGCCAGCTGGGTCGTTGTTCATTATCCGCCCGACTCTTACTCTCAATCGTCTTACTCTCGTCGTCTGACCCTCGCTCGTTCTACTCTAAATCGTCTTACTCTATCGTCCCTCTTACTCTAAATTGTTTTATTCTAAATTGTTTTACTCTAAATTGTTTTATTCTAAATCGTCTCTCTTACTCTAAATTGTTTTGCTCTAAATCGTCTTACTCTAAATTCTTTTACTCTCGATGGTTTAACTTTCACCGTCTTAATCACGGTTATTTTACTCTAAATGGTCTTACTTTAAATTCTTTTATTCTCGATTGTTTTACTCTAAATCGTCTTACTCTCGGTCAAATGGCTGTTTTAGTCATCAACTTATTTTGGTTTTGTTTTGTTTTGAGACATGGTGGAAGGGGAGGGGTGGGTTGTAGGAGGGGATGGGGGGAGGAAGGCTATTCTATTTCTCCAACCCTGTCTGTCAGTTTCTCTCTCTCTCTCTCTCTCTCTCTCTCTCTCTCTCTCTCTCTCTCTCTCTCTCTCTCTCTCTCTCTCTCCTCTCTCTCTCTCTCTCTCTCTCTCTCTCTCTCTCTCTCTCTCTCTCTCTCTCTCTCTCTCTCTCTCTCTCTCTCTCTCTCTCTCTCTCTCTCTCTCTCTCTCTCTCTCTCTCTCCTCCATCAATTTCAACCTATTCTCCAAAATTTCTACTTTTCTTCCATCTTTTGCTTGTGTGGAATTCATGCTTCGTCAGGGCATATATGCCCTGACGAAGCAATAGTGAAAAGGCCTTCGGCATATTCGTGTGTTTTCTTGCTCTTCCCTTCGTTGTTCCTGTTGCCATCTTTTGCTTCTCCCTTTTCTCGTCCCTTCTCTCCTTCCTTCCTTTCTTCAAATATTCTTCCATCTTCCCCTCCATTTTTCATTCATCGTTATTTACAGCTTCCTTTCATCCTCCTTTCCCTCTTTTCCTTCCTAATTTCTTCCACTCTTTTCTATCTTTTTTATCAATATTCCCCCATTCTTCCCTCTAATATTCTTTCATCCATCCCTCCACTCTTTTCTCCTTCATCTCCTCCACTCTCCCTTCCACCCCTTCCCTTCACCCTCCCCTCCATAATTTCCTCCATCCTCTCCTCCATTCGTGTCTCTAATTCCCTCCACCTTTTCCTGCAATATGCCTTCCAAATCCCCCTTTATATCCCTCCATTCTCGCCTCCCTCCTTCCCTCCCGCCTCCCCTCCACCCTCTCTCCTCCAATTTTCACATTCGCCTCCAAAACCCCCTTTATCTCCCTCCATCCCTCCCTCCACTCTTCCCTCCCCCCTCCCTCTTCCCTCCCCCTCCCCTCTAATTCCCTTCATCGTTCCCCTCCCCCTCCCTTCCTCCCTCTCCCCAAATTTTCCCTCCAATTCCCCCCTCCCCCTCTCCTCCAATTTTCCCATTCGCCTCTAACGTCGTCTCCACCTTCCCTTTCCTCTTCCCCCTCCCTTCCTCCCTCTCCTCCAATTTTCCCTCTTCCCCAATTTCCCTCCAATTCCCCTCCCCTCTCTCCTCCAATTTTCCCTCCCGCCTCCACCCTTCCCTTCCACCCTTCCCTCTATCCTCCTCCCATCCCTCTCTCTCCTCCAATTCCCCTCCATCCTCCCCTCCCTTCCTCCCTCTCCTCTAATTTTCCCTTCAATTCCCTCCATCCTCCCCCTCCCTCCCTCTCCTCCAATTATCCTCCATCCTCCCTTCCTCCTCTCCCCTCAATTCCTCCATCCTCCCCTCCCTTCCTCCCCTCCCTCCCCCTCTCCTCCAATCCCTCCCTCCCCCTCTCCTCCAATTCCCCTCCCTCCTCTCCCCTCCCTCCACCTCTCCTCCAATTTTCCCTCCTTCCTCCTCCCTCCTCCCCCCCCTCCCCTCTCCCTCTCCTCCAATTCCCTTCCACCCTTTCCTCCATCCTTCCCTCCCTTCCCCTCTCCTCCATCTCCCTCTCCCTCTCCTTCAATTCCCCTCCCTTCCCCCTCTCCTCCCAATCTTCCCTCCCTTCCCCTTCCTTCCCCCTCTCCTCTCCTCCACCTTTCCCTCCACCTTTCCCTTCCACCCTTCCTTCCTTCCTTCCCTCTTCTCCTCCAATTCCTCCCTCCTCCCCTCTTCTCCCCCTCCTCCAATTCCTCCCTCCACCTCTCCTCCAATTTTCCCTCCTCCTCCCCTCCTCCCTCCCCCTTTCCTCCCTCTCCCTCTCCTCCATTTTCCTTCAATTCCCCTCCACCTTTCCCTTCCACCCTTCCCTCCCCTCCCTTCCCTATCCTCCAAATTCCCTCCATCCTCCCCCCTCCCATCCCCCTCTCCTCCAATTCCCCTCCATCCTCACCTCCTTTCCCCCTCTCCCTCCAATCCCCCCATCCTCCCCTCCCTCTCCCTCTCCTCCAATCTTCCCTTCCTCCCCCTCTCCTCCCCAATCTTTCCCTCCCTCCTCTCTCCTCCAATCTTCCCTCCAATTCCCTTCCACCTCCCCTCCCCTCTCCCTCTCCTCAAATTCCTCCCACCTTTCCCTTCCCTTCTCCTCCACCCTCCATCTTCCTCCTCCCTTCCTCCTTCTCTCCAATTTTCCCTTCTACCTTTCCCTCTCTCTCTCTCCACCTCCCCTTCCCCCCAATTTTCCCTCCAATCCCCTCCCTTTTCCCCCTCCTCCTCCCCTCCCTCCCTCCCCTCCCTACCTCCCTCTCCTCCAATTCCCCTCCCTTCCTCCGCCATTATCTCACCAGACACGATCTGCATTGCACAGGGTCTCCCGCCGCGTCCTCCCGAGCCTGATCCTCCTCGCCTGGACTGGCATCGGAGGCTCGTCCGAATCTCTCGTGCTTATGGGGGCCGTGTCTCAATCCCTTCCCTCTCGCTCTCTCTGGCTTCATTTGTTGGGGTTTCAGGCCTCGCGTATGACTGGGTTCTGCTGTTGTGTTGGGTGTTATGAGGAGTTGGAATTTCGTTTGTTTGTCTTTTTAAGGGTTGTTGTAAGTTGAGGAATTTCGTGTTTTTTTTTTTTTTTTTTTTTAATGGTTGTTGTAATTTGAGGAATTTCGTGTTTTTTTTAATGGTTGTAAGTTGAGGAATTTCGTTTTTTTTAATGGTTGTAATTTGAGGAATTTCGTTTTTTATTATTATTATTATTATTATTATTATTATTATTATTGCTGTAATTTGAGGATTTTTTTTTTTTTTAATGGTTGTTATAATTTGAGGATTTTTTTTTTTTTTTTTTTTTTAATGGTTGCTGTAATTTGTGTTCCATTTTTTGGAGTGGTTATTAGGATCCGAATTCCGTTTTTCTTTAATGGCTGTCATTTGTGTTCCCTTTATGTGTGTAGTTATTACACGCTATATTCTTATCATTAGAGTTATCTATTCTACATCATTTTTACCGTATTATCATCATAATCTGCTTCTTCGTTATTCTAGTTATCATAAATTCTATTCGACAATTATCATGCACTTTGCTCCCTCCATAGTTATCATTACCTACATCCATTATTCAAAGAGAGAGAGAGATAAAGACAGAGAAAGAGAGAGAGAGATAACACGATCACATGATCCTTTTATTTCTTGTGCACCTTTCCTTCCTCGTCTTTTGTCCTCCATCAATTTCTCTTTCTCCAACTCTCTCTCTCTCTCTCTCTCTCTCTCTCTCTCTCTCTCTCTCTCTCTCTCTCTCTCTCTCTCTCTCTCTCTCTCTCTCTCTCTCTCTCTCTCTCATCATAAAGTACACTGAGTTATCCTCCTAGTTACATAACCAATATGTGATGAGAAGCATAGCTACAAAGCCTGCTGTAATTCGAATAGTTATGCAAGCTAATTGAGTGGTTGCATCACCCACACTCTGTTGCAACCTACGCTTCGCTATTCATGATATCATAACCTGCTTTACAGCGTTCGTGCGATTATGCAAACGACATACCGTCATACAGACATCATACATTATTCATTTCATCATTCGCAGAGTCATACAACCGTTACATAACAATATATGATTTTGTTCTATTCGCAATTTACTTAAGTCTGGTTCGTGACATAACAATATATGATTTTGTTCTATTTCCAATTTACTCAAGTCTGGTTCGTGACATAACTATATATGATTTTGTTCTATTCGCAATTTACTCAAGTCTGGTTCGTGACATAACTATATATGATTTTGTTCTATTCCCAATTTACTCATGTCTGCTTCGTGGATTCGTCCCGCTGTTCGACAGAGGCTGGTCAGGATGGATAAAAATCGGATTATCCATTACGGAATTATGCGGACTGATTCGCTATTCGTAATCATATTCAGCGCTGATCGGGTTACAGATCTGCATTTTGGCTGTCCGGTTTGGAATGGAAAAAAGAAGTGAAAAAGATAAATTCAGCCAAACGGATACATGTTCAGAAAATGTAGAAAACAGAAATATGTAACAACACGATAAGATTTTGTTTTAAATACAACGAAACAAATATATGCAAAACATTAAAAAAAATAATAATAAAACAGAAGGTCATTCAAATTGTTGCAGATAACTTTCAGTGCACTATTAATCCTCCACTATCTTCGAAGTATAACATATAAAAAAGGAATAATGACACGATATGACATTACATTTTCGTCAGAATTATATAAAATCTGGCTGTGAAGACGGAGAAAATTGCCGATAGAAATTTTCTGTGTTAGCCTTAGTGATGCGATGAAAAACCTCAAAAAAAGAGAAGCTGGCAACTCTAGAGCCATGATTGGCTATGCCTTCTTTTTATCTTAATCAGCTGACGTCTAATACTCATGTCTACATATCTTTGGCATTGAAAAGGAAATCAGACATAGTACTATATTATTGTTTTACACCAATTTATTATTTCTTTCTAGAGAGAAGAAGTCGAATCGGAGTTTTTCAGAAGCCGAGGTGAGTTGCCAGTTATTCTTTTCCCGAAACTGGACGGGGATGTGGAGCTTCCTGTCATTCTTACTTCCTTTCCTCCACCTTTTCCACCTTCCTTGCCTCCTTTTCATCTCACCCTCTTTTCTTTTCTCGTTTCTATCTTCCTTGCCTCCATTTCATCACCATCTTTTTTTCCTTTCTTTTCACTTTTCCATCTTCCTTCCCTCTATTTCATCATCATCTTGCCTTCCTTTCCTTTCTCTTTTCTATCTTCCTTTCCTCCATTTCATCATCATCTTGCCTTCCTTTCCTCCATTTCAGCATCATCTCACCCTCCTATCCCTCATCTTCCCCACTCTTCTTCCTTCCCTCTATTCCATCCTCATCTTGCCTTCCCTTATTCCCCCTTTCCACCTTCTTTCCCCAAACACGAATGGATGGTCAAAGTGCACTGCCAGATTTCGGAGCATATACCCCCTCCTTGCAGCATTATGCACAGAGAGAGTCCAATCATATTCAAAAGCTAAAGGGGTCAGTGACATGAATATTTATTCACTTTGGAAATCTGTTTGCAATGTGAACGAAGGGTTTTCCTCTGCCTTTTTCAGGTCCCATTTTTCTTTCTTTCTTTTTTTATACCCGTCTCTCTCTCTCTCTCTCTCTCTCTCTCTCTCTCTCTCTCTCTCTCTCTCTCTCTCTCTCTCTCTCCCTCTCTCTCTCTCTCGGTTCCTCTCTTTTCTTTATCTCTTTCATCTATCTCTCTCTCTCTCTC
>NC_091553.1:419491-421991 GCF_042767895.1 Penaeus vannamei
TTTTTGCTTCATTAATCTTGCCTTCATCAAAGCTATCGCGGAGGGAAAAAATCACTAATGAAAAGGATGAAGATGATTCCGACAAGAGTAGCAACCTTGAGAAACTAGAAAAGGTCGTTGTTGTGTTTTCCTGCCCCTTATGACGCGCTGTTGAAGAGAGGCGAGAAATGGCCTGCGATTCTTATAATATTTTCGTTTGTTTCTTTTTTAAGGATTTTGTATTTTTATACTCTGAATTCGGTGTAATTCATTCTTCTTTTCGTTTGCTTCTGTTTAAGAATTTTGTATTTTTATACTCTGAATTTGGAGTAATAAATTCATTCTTTCTTTTATTTTGGGGAGTATTTGTAGTTGATTCAGTAATCTTAGTTTTGAAAGAATTGAAATAGATTGAATAGATAGATTTTGTTTAATCATCGTCCTCTGTCTCTATTCCTATGAAGTTCTATATGAAGTTATATATATTTTTCCCCCTTTTTAACATCTGAAATCATCATCTTTCACTTCACACGCCACATAAATCTACATTAAAGTAACACGTCCCTCTCCACTTCCTCCTGGCAATTCTCCACTTCCTCCACCGGCTCCACAAATTCTGGAAAGGCTAAAAATAAATATATTTTCCTTTTCCTTCTTTTCCGGCAATACTACCGTCGTGTAAATAGACATTCATTCACACTTACAAGCATATGTAGACTCAAACTCGACGATCAAATGCCTATACACAAACAAACACACATATGCACAGAGACAATCACACTTACACGTACAAACAATCAGGCACATCCACAAACAATCACTAATACACATACAATCACACATACACACACATATACGAACTTACAATTGCACAAACACGCACATACAATCACACATACACGAACTTACAATCACACAAACACGCACATACAATTACACATACACACATACACGAACTTACAATCGCACATACACGCTCATACAATTACACATACACACATACACGAACTTACAATCGCTCATACACGCACATACAATCACGCATACACACACATACACGAACTTACAAGCGCACACACATACACGAACTTACAAGCGCACACACACACACATACAATCACACACCCCAATGGATCTATTGTTCCATCTCACTGGGTCCATCATGTGGATTTACCGGCAATTGGTACTGTGTGGAACATGATGAACAGTACATTATATCGCTCTATTTAACATGCACTCAGCCCTGATGGATATGCACTAGACTCTCTCATGTGTGTTTGTGTTTACTACAGTAGTATATAGTTTCCATCGCTTACACAATGATAGCATCTATTTTATATCTGTAAAAAGGTTGTGATATTAATACACAACTGCCTTTTTTTCTTTTTTTAGAGAGAGAGAGAGAGAGAGAGAGAGAGAGAGAGAGAAAGACCCCCTTAGTAGGCTTTTTTTTTTTTTTTTTTTTTTTTTTTAGAGAAGACCCCCCTTAGTTGTCGTTTCACTTACGTTTTCTTTCACCGCATTTTTCCTGAAGATTTCCTCCTCATCATAAAATCAACGACATAATCATCTCATAATTCCTGGGCTCTGGCGGGATTTTTTCTTAACGATATTTTGATATTTTGTTTTAACAAAGAGTTGACATTTTAAAACTAATAGTCTTCATCACATACATATACTTATATACATATATATACAGTATATATATATATATATATATATATATATATATATATATATATATATATATATATATATATATATATATGTGTGTGTGTGTGTGTGTGTGTATGTGTGTGTGTGTGTGTGTGTGTGTGTGTGAGTGTGTGTGTGTGTGTGTTTGTGTGTGTTTGTGTGTGTGTGTGTTCGCGTATGTGTGTGTGAGTGTGTGAGTGTATATATATACATATATCTATAGATATAAATATATATATATATATATATATATATATATATATATATATATATATATATATATATATATATATATATATATATATATATATATATATATATATATATATATATATATATATATACACACACATACTCACACACACACACACACATACGCACACACACACACACATACATATATGTATGTATGTGTGTGTGTGTGTGCATACACGGTGGCAGGCGTGGCTTCCGTTAATGAATCGATCAATCAGTGCACACACACACAGACACACACACACATATATAAGTGTGTGTATAATCACGCATATGATTCTCTCTCTCTCTCTCTCTCCCTCTCTCTCTCTGATTTGCTCTCTCCCCCACCATCTCTCCCTCTTCTTCCTTCCCCTCCCATTCTCTCTCTCTCTGTCTCTTATTGATTATTATTATTGTCTCTTAATTATGTTTCATCAGCATCTCGTGGCCTGTCTGTCTGCATTCCTGGCCTTCCTCCCGCTCTCGAATCTTCTAGAAACAGAAACGAGAGTTTTACTTGTGTCAGTTCTCGTTGTATTTTTTTGTTTTCTTTTTATGTCTCTTTCTTCCTCTCTTAATGTTATCTTTT
>NC_091553.1:426991-429491 GCF_042767895.1 Penaeus vannamei
GAATTTGTACTGAAGTATATACATGTGTCCGTGAGTGTGTTTGTGTCACACACAGACACGCACACACACACACACACATACACACACACAGAGAGAGAGAGAGAGAGAGAGAGAGAGAGAGAGAGAGAGAGAGAAGGGGGGGAGGGAGGGAGAGAGAGAGAGAGAGAGAGAATGAAAGAGAGAGAGAGAGAGAGAGAATGAAGAGAGAGAGAGAGAATGAAAGAGAGAGAGAGAAAGAGGAGAATGAAAGATAGAGAGAGAAAGAGAGAGAGAATGAAAGAGGGAGAGAGAAAGAGAGAATGAAAGAAAGAGAGAGAGAGGAGGCGGGGAGAGGGAGAGAGAGAGAGAAAGAGCGAGCGAGTGAGTGAAAGAGAGAGAAGGAGAGACACACTAAGAGATGCAGAGAGATACAAAAACCCAAAGAAAGGAATAGGAAAAAAGAGTAAGAAAAATACAGAAAGAAAAAAGAAAAGATATATGAGAAATAAAGGAGAAGAAAAAAAGAGAGAAAAGAAGTGGGAAGATTTCCTAAGTAACCCCTACTCTCTCTCCCCCTCTCCGTAATAGCCGATTTTCCGAGGCAAGAACCAGTCAGCTGTTTTTGACAAATGACTACGCATCTCCCCCCTCCCCCCCTCCGCCCCCCTCCCCCTCCGCCTTAGCCCTTCTCCCACTCCCCCTCCTGCTGTCCCTTTTACGTTATACTGCAATGAAATCCCCCGTACGTACGCATCCCCCCTCCCCTCTCCCCCTCCCCCCTCCTCCGCTGTCCCTCCACCTCCTCCCCCTCCCCTCCACGCTTTCCCCCCTCCTCTTCATGTCCCTCTTACTAACGTCACGCAATAAAAATTTCCCCTCTCCCACCCTCCCCCCTCTCCTCCCCCTCCCTCCCCCCTCCTCCGCTGTCCCTCTTACTAACGTTGCACACAGTGAGAATCCCCCCCTCTCCCCCCTTCCCACTCTCCCTCCTCCCCTGTCCCCTACTACCCACTCCTCCTTTCTCCCTCTTTTACGTCACGCAATGAAATCCCCCCTCCCCACTCCCCCCTCCCCCTTCCCCCCGCTGTCCGCTGTCCCCCCTCCCCCCTCATTTTAACTGCTCAGCCCCTTCCCTTCCCCCCCTTTCCGCTGTCCCTCTTACTAACATTTACGCAGTGAAATCCCCCGTCACACGCCTTGGGGCCCCGGGGCAGGCTGGGGCAGGCTGGGGCAGGCTGGGGGCAAGGCTGGGGGCAAGGCTGGGGCAGGCTGGGGGCAAGGCTGGGGCAGGCTGGGGGCAAGGCTGGGGCAGGCTGGGGGCAAGGCTGGGGCAGGCTGGGGGCAAGGCTGGGGCAGGCTGAGGGCAAGGCTGGGGCAGGCTGGGGGCAAGGCCGTTAAAGCCGAGATGGCCGAGAGGTCGAGGTCCTTCCGGAGGGCCAGTCCCCGCCCACCTCGTTGCTTGCGGTCTCGTGCACATGGACGTGGATGGATACGCACACGTGGATACGCACACATGTCATCGCGTGTGCACACGGACGTGGGAAACAGACTGGCATGTGTAAATGTTGATATGATTATTACTGTTATTGTTATTATTATCATTGTATTCATTATTATTGTTATCATTATTATCATTATCATTATTGCTATTATTGGGATAATTATCATCATTTATATTTTTTTTATTATTGTCATTATTAATAGTATTATCATTATCATCATTATTATTCCTATTATCACGTGTAAAGAAGCATTCGTACGGACACACGAACACACACAAAAACACAAAATCCTAAACACATACACAAGAATACGATCACAAATAGACTCACTCAGTCACATGCACGCAGGTACACGCAACTACATAAACATACAGGCACACATTTCATACATCAAACACCATACAACACTCTTTCAGCATCAAACAATACACGTCCAAACTACATACTCTTGAACATCACAATCATACCATACTGCAGCATACTACCCATCCTACTCATACTACCCAACGCCAAATTATACTTTTTCTCAACCTCATACCCCATCCAAACTACATACTCTTGAACATCACAATCATACCATACAGCAGCATACTACACATCCTACTCATACTATCCAAGGCCACATTATACTTTTTTCTCAACCTCATACCCCATCCAAACTACATACTTTTGAACATCATGCCATACTGCAGCATACTACCCATCCTACTCAACCCAACGCCAAATTATATTTTTCTCTCAACCTCATACCACAGCATACTACACATCCTATTCATACAACCCAAGGGCACATTATACTTCTTCTCAACCTCCTTTAAAGCATACTACACATACCTATTCATACTATCCAAACTACATTAAACTTCTTGGACAACATCATACCCATACCCCAGCATACTACCCATCCTATTCATACTACCCAAGGGCACATTATACTTCTTCTCAACCTCATACCCCAGCATACTACACATCCTATTCATACTACCCAAGGGCACATTATACTTCTTCTCAACCTCATA
>NC_091553.1:436991-439491 GCF_042767895.1 Penaeus vannamei
AAAAGGCCTCGTTAAACATTTCTACTGCAATTTTAGAATTTAAAGGAACTTGAACATACTCCCAGTGTTTAATTTTTTCTTTTCTTTTAACAAAAGCCTTTACAATTCCCCTTATTTCATATTTGCTTAACCTGTATGTCCAACAAATATTAAAATGCCTGCTTCATTTCCTTGTGAAGGTAGATAGATAGACAGATAGATAAACAGTTGTGAAGGTAGATATATAATAGATAGGTAGATATGAAGGTAAATGGATAGATATATATGAAGGTAGATAGATAGACAGATAGATAAACAGTTGTGAAGGTAGATATATGATAGATTGATATATAGATATGAAGGTAAATGGATAAATATATATGAAGGTAGATAGATAGACAGATAGATAAACAGTTGTGAAGGTAGATATATGATAGATATATAGATATGAAGGTAAATGGATAGATGTATATGAAGGTAGATAGATAGACAGATAGATGAACAGTTGTGAAGGTAGATATATGATAGATTGATATATAGATATGAAGGTAAATGGATAGATATATATATGAAGGTAGATCGATAGATAGATTGAGAGACAGATAGGTATGACGGTTGATATATAGATAGATATGAAGGAATGTATATAAACATATAAAGATAAATAAATAAATAGATAGATAAAGTGATTGAGATATTCAGATGCATAGACACATACACATACACATCAGGAATGTATATAAACATATATAGATGAATAAATAAATAGATATATAAACTGATTGATAGATATATAGATGCATAGACACATACACATACACATCAGGAATGTATATAAACATATAAAGATGAATAAACAAATAGATAGATAAGCTGATTGATAGATATATATAGATGCATAGACATATACACATCAGGAATGTATATAAACATATATAGATGAATAAATAAATAGATAGAAAAAATGACTGATAGATATATAGATGCATAGACACACACATACACATCAGGAATGTATATAAACATATCAAGATGAATAAATAAATAGATAGATAAAATGACTGATAGATATATAGATGCATAGACACACACATACACATCAGGAATGTATATAAACATATAAAGATGAATAAATAAATAGATAGATAAACTGATTGATAGATATATAGATGCATATGCACACAGATACACATCAGGAATGTATATAAACATATATAGATGAATAGATAAATAGATGAAATGATTGATAGATATGTAGATGCATATACACATACACATCAGGAATGTATATAAACATATAAAGATGAATAAATAGATAGATAGATAAAATAATTGATAGATATATAGATGCATAGACACACACATCAGGAACAGAGGACAATAAGGGTAAGAAAAATAGATCATGAGTCGTCGTCATCAAGCCACCATCAGAAGGCGCTGATTCTGCTCGAAATTGTCATCGGAATATATTCTGGTGCAGACTCTCTGGCGATGTCTCGGCCTCTCATGATTCGCTCTGTGATGATGGTAAACCGAAGCTGTCAGCGACTCTCTGGCGTTTGCGCGTCTCGTGAAATCGGTTCCAGCAGGTGAAGGTCTCTCATGAGTTCGTCAGTTCTCTATTTCTTTCTTTTTTCTCGCTTCTTCTCTTTCTTTATTTTTCTTCTTCTCTTTCTTTCTTTATTTTTTTTTTCTCTCTCTCTTTCTCTTCTCTTCTCTTTCATTCTCTGTCTCTCGTCTCTTCTGCTTCTCTGTCTCTTGGGCGGGACTCCCTCTTACTCTTGTGTCTGCTGGCTCATTTCTCTCGTTCAGGTTCCATGGGTCTCTCTCTTTCTCGTTCTCTCTTTCTTTTCTATTCTCTCTCTCTTCTTCTCTTTCTTCATTTTTTTTTCTTCTCTTTCTTTCTTTATTTTTTTTCTCTCTCTCTTTCTCTTCTCTTCTCTTTCTCTTCTCTCTACTCTTCTCCCCTTCTCTTCTCTCTCTCTCTCTCTCTCTCTCTCCTCTCTCTCTCTCTCTCTCTCTTCTCTCTCTCTTCTCTCTTCCTCTCTCTCTCTCTCTCTCTCTCTCCTCTCTCCTCTCTCTCTCTCTATATATATATATATATATATATATATATATATATATATATATATATATATATATATATATATATATATATGTATATATATATATATATATATATATATATATATATATATATATATATATATATATATATATAGCTGTCCATCTCTCTCTCTTTACATATCTATCTTTCTACCAATATAGATAGATAGACAGACATAGATCCGGAGACAGACAGAGATGGCTAGAGCTCCTCCCCCATACGGAGCCAGGTCGGGGGGCGAGGCGGGAAGGGGCGTGTCTCCAGGTGCCGGAGACAGCGCCAGACAAAGGCCCCTAACGACCTGCCTCAAGCGAAACCCATTCCGGGAAAAAAACAAGACGGGAAGAAAATCGATTCTTAGGCAGCGCGGCTCCCTTCCTTCCTTCGCGTTAAATCCAGGTTGTGTTGTGTGTC
>NC_091553.1:444491-449491 GCF_042767895.1 Penaeus vannamei
TTTCTCTCTGTCTCTCTCTCTCTCTTTGGTTCGTATCTCTCTCTCTTTCTGGTTCGTATCTCTCTCTCTCTCTTTCTCTTCCTTTCTGGTTCCTCTCTCTCTCTCTCTCTCTCTCTCTCTCTCTCTCTCTCTCTCTCTCTCTCTCTCTCTCTCTCTCTCTCTCTCTCTCTCTCTCTCAGAAAAATAAAGAAATAAGGAAAATAGCAAGGAGACAGACAAAGAAAAGAGAAGGAAAGGGAAATAGAAAGAAACGGTAAAGGGAAGAGAGAGAGAGAAAGGGAAGAGAAGGGAAAGAAGGAGCGAAGGGGCGATCCCGAGGCCCCCTCCCCTCGAAAGGTCGGAGCGAAGGCCTCGCGAAGCAAGGGACGCAGAGTGGCCATTTCGCGAGCTTCAGGACCCGAGGCAAGGGCGCGTGAAATTAATGGCGGACCGAAGGCGGGAGGCGCTGGCGGGGGACAGGAGGGGGACAGGAGGCGCTGGCGGGGGACAGGAGGCGCTGGCGGGTGACAGGAGGGGGTCAGGAGGCGCTGGCGAGGGACAGGGGCCGCTGGCGGGGGACAGGAGGGGGACAGGAGGCGCGGGGGGGGGACAGGAGGCGCTGGCGGGGGACAGGAGGGGGGTCAGGAGGCGCTGGGGGGGGACAGGAGGCGCTGGCGGGGCGCTGGTGGAGGACAGGAGGCTCTGGCGGGGCACTGGCGGGGGACAGGAGGCGCTGGCGGGGGTCAGGAGGCGCTGGAGGGGGACAGGAGGGGGTCAGGAGGCGCTGGCGAGGGACAGGGAGGGGGGGCGCTGGGGGGACAGGAGGGGGGACAGGAGGGGTCAGGAGGAGCTGACGGGGGACAGGGCGCTGGAGGGGGTCAGGAGGCGCTGGCGGGGGACAGGAGGGGGACAGGAGGCGCTGGCGGGGGACAGGAGGGGGACAGGAGGCGCTGGAGGGGAACAGGAGGCGCTGGACGGGGACAGGAGGGGGTCAGGAGGGCGCTGGCGAGGGGACAGGGGGCGCTGGCGGGGGACAGGAGAGGGACAGGAGGCGCTGGCGGGGGACAAGGGCTGGCGGGGGACAGGAGGCGCTGGAGGGGGACAGGAGGGGGGTCAGGAGGCGCTGGCGAGGGACAGGGGGCGCTGGCGGGGGACAGGGAGGGGGACAGGAGGCGCTGGCGGGGGACAGGAGGCGGTCTGGAGGGGTCGGGTCAGGAGGCACTGGCGAGGGACAGGGGGCGCTGACGGGGGACAGGAGGAGGGGGACAGGGAGGAGGGAGCGGGGACAGGAGGGGGACAGGAGGCGCTGGCGGGGGACAGGAGGCGCTGGCGAGACAGGAGGCGCTGGCAGGGGACAGGAGGACGGGGTCAGGAGGCGCTGGCGGAGGACAGGAGGGCGCTGGCAGGGGTTGGAGGGGGACAGGAGGCGCTGGCGGGGCACAGGAGGCGCTGGGGGGGGACCAGGAGGGGGTCAGGAGGCGCTGGCGAGGGACAGGAGGAGGGGGGGAGGAGGCGCTGGCCCGGGGGACAGGGGCGCTGGCAGGGGACAGGAGGACAGGAGGCGCTGGCGGGGGACAGGAGGGGTCAGGGAGGCGCTGGCGAGGGACAGGAGGGGCGGGGGACAGGAGGGGGTCAGGAGGAGCTGGCGAGGGACAGGAGAGGGGGGACAGGAGGCGCTGGCGGGGGACAGGAGGGGGGACAGGAGGGGTCAGGAGGCGCCTGGCGAGGGACAGGGGGCGCTGGCGGGGGACAGGAGGAGGGGACAGGAGGCGCTGGCGGGGGACAGGAGGGGGGTCAGGAGGCGCTGGGGGGGGACAGGAGGCGCTGGAGGGACAGGAGGCGATGGCGGAGGACAGGAGGCGCTGGAGGGGGTCAGGAGGGGGTCAGGAGGCGCTGGCGAGGGACAGGGGGCGCTGGCGGGGGACAGGAGGGGGACAGGAGGCGCTGGAGGGGGACAGGAGGGGGTCAGGAGGCGCTGGCGGGGGACAGGGGGCGCTGGCGGGGGCCCGGAGGCGCTGGCGGGGGACAGGAGGCGCTGGCGAGGGACAGGGGGCGCTGGCGGGGGACAGGAGGCGCTGGCGGGGGATAGGAGGCGCTGGCGGGGGACAGGAGAGGGGTCAGGAGGCGATGGCGGGGGACAGGAGGAGGCGCTGGAGGGGGACAGGAGGCGCTGGCGGGGGACAGGGAGGGGGGGCGCTGGCGGGAGACAGGAGACAGGAGGCGCTGGCGGGGGACAGGAGGCGCTGGCGGGGGACGGGAGGGGGGTCAGGAGGCGCTGGCGGGGGGACAGGCTTACTTGCCGGGGGGGGGGGGGGACATATATATATATATATATATATATATATATATATATATATATATATATATATATATATATATATATATATATATATATATATATATATATATAGGTATGTATGTATACATATATATATATATATATATATATATATATATATATATATATATATATATATATATATATATGAGTATATATACATATGCATATATATAGCATATATGCATGTGTATATATATATATATATATATATATATATATATATATATATATATATATATATATATATATATATATAATAGTTACCGTGGAAGCGAAGACACACGATGAATTCCCGACCAGTGCTAGGAGAAAAACAAACATTTTCTTTCTTCTTTTTATACAACTAAACAGGTATCTTCTTTCAACACAAACAATTCTTCATCAGTCAAAATCAAACATTTCTTTGGTATTCAAGGAAATTACTAGATAATAAAGTTGAGTATTGAAAATTATGACAAAGGCATATAAGTCAAGAAGTTATAAATATCACTAAATTCAAAATAACACACCAATGAAATGCACTAGATTGTTACAATTGAAACATATTATAAGGAACTTTTGGAATGACATGATTTGGACCTAAACATTTTGAAAAGCCTTTGGATTTTGAAATTAAAACCAATTGTAACAATCTAATGCATTTCATTGGTGTGTTATTTTGAATTTAGTGATATTTACGAGTTCTTGACTTACATGCCTTTGTCATAATTTTCTCGCATGTTTCAACTTTATAGTCTAGTCATTTTCCTTGAATACCAAAGATTCCCTAGAATGTGTATCAATTGTAATAATCTATTACATCTCATTCATGGATTGTATTAAAATTGACGATATATACAATTTCATGACTAGCATTTTTTGTCGTAATTATCTTGATGGCTTTCCTTTCATAGTCTACTGATTTTTTCAATGCTAAAATACATTTCCAATTCATTTAGAGTATAGTTCTCTTGATGTGTTTAATAACGTTGATTAATTTCAAGCTCATATATGAACGTGTAACTTGTTGTATTAATCTGTAAGATAACTTTTCATAAATCCTTGCAATTTATTATCTCAATATATAGTGCAAATGCTTGATATTACCTCCTTTTTGGTTTTATAAATAACTGTTAGTGATATAATTTATTGTAACTGTTTTTGTAAATATGTTAATTGTAAACTGAAGGATAATGTTTACTATATCCTTTACAGTTGATGTTTGTCATCACTGAAGATGGGAATTGATCTCTCGAAACGTTTGATTGTGACTTATGACGAATTGTTTGTGTTGAAAGAAGATACCTGTTTAGTTGTATAAAAAGAAGAAAGAAAATGTTTGTTTTCCTCCTAGCACTGGTCGTGAAGTTTATTATACACGCACATACACACACACGCACACACACACACACACACACACACACACATACACACACACACACACACACACACACACACACACACACACACACACACACACACACACACACACACACACATATATATATATATATATATATATATATATATATATATATATATATATATATATATATATATATATATATATATATATATATATATATATATATATATATATATATATATATATATACATATACATACTATACATACAAACATATCCATGAGTGTGTATATCTTCCTCTCCCCCTTCTCTGTATGTTCATCCAAAGTTATTGTTATCTCTCTTAATATATCCACTCCTCTTATCCATCTTTGCTGAATCCTCCTTCCCTCTTATCCATTTAGTAATAAACTCATTAATCCGTCGTTCCATAATCCACTCTGCCCTCCTTCCTCTCCATCCACTCTGCCGCCCGCCTACCCATCCACTCATCCGTAATCCACTCGTAAGTCGGTCAGATTAATCCACCAATCTGTATTCCTGCCAATCAATAAATCCATTATTTTGTCCTTCTCTCTCTACCTATCCGCACACGCGCACGCTCACATAGATACTAATCTTCATTTTTTTTCCTTTCTCTTTTTCTTTCTTATTTGATTTTTATTTTTTCATTTTCTTTTTCTTTTCTTTATTTTTATTTGTTATGATATTTTTCTTCTTTTTCTTTTTTATCTTTTTTTGTTGTTGCTCTTTTTCTTCTTTTTTATAATTTTCTTTCTTTCTTTCTTTTCCATTTTCTTCTTCTTTTTCTTTTTTCTTTTTCTTTTTTCGTTCGTTTCTATCCGGCCGGAAGGGGACTCCGTTGAATAATTCATGGGTCCTTTCACCACGTGATGAGGACCAGGGCGACAGGAGGAGGAGGAAGAGGAGGGGGAGGAGGAGGTGGGGGAGGAGGAGGAGGAGGTGGGGAAGGAAGAAGAGGTAGGGGAGGAGGAGGAAGAGGTGGGGAAGGAGGAGGAGGTAGGGGAGGAGGAGGAAGAGGTGGGGAAGGAGGACGAGGAGGAGGAGGAGGAAGAAGAGGTGGAGGAGGAGGAGGAGGAGGAAGAGATGATGGAGGTGGAGGAGGATAGGATGGAGGAGATGATGGAGGAGGAGGAGGAGATGGAGATGGTGGAGGAGAAGGAAAATTGAAGGAAGAGGAGGAAGAAAATAAGATAAGAGAAGAGGAGGAGGAGGAATTGAGAAGAGGAGAAGGGGGAAGAGGAAGAGAGAAAAAAAAAAACTCCATAAAGAACAGGAAGCGAAGAGGAAAAGGACAAGGAGGAAATGGAAGAA
>NC_091553.1:454491-456991 GCF_042767895.1 Penaeus vannamei
AAAAAAAAAAGCTTTGATCCCTCTAAGGTATCTATTTCACAGGGGGAAGAAACTGCTATTGAACATCCGTTGTTTAAAACTGAACTCGACCCCCACCTGTTGATCCTCAAGCAGTGATTGATAATGAACCCTTATGAACCCAGCATGTCATCAAATCATTCGAATTAATAGTATTAAGAAAAGGTATGAATGAGACTGGATATCTTCACAATACAAGAGATGTATTTGACTGGTTTCGATTACGTCTTCATAACGAGCGTGAGGTCACAGTCGTCAGGTGATTTACCAGCTCCCATGTAGTATATATATGCTATGTTTTTTTTTCTCTTATGTATGTATTTCTGATGAAGACGTAATCGAAACCGGTCAAATACATCTCTTGTATTGTGAAGATATCCAGTCACATTCATACCTTTTCTACATTTGTCAACATGGATACGTTTCAATTAGTATTAAATATGATAATCATGATGGTGATGACAAGGATGGTTAACGATGACCTTCAAGAACCCAACATATCACGTTATTAGGATTAATAGTAATAATGGTGATGATGATAACGATAATGATAACAAGAATGATAGCAGTGATTATAGCAGCAACATATATTATCACAAGATTCGAGTGAATAGTAAAATGGTGATGATGATAATGATAACAAAAATGATTGATAATGACCCTCAATAATCCAGCATATCATATCATTCGGATAAACAGTAATGATGAAGATAATTACGATAATGATAACAAGAATAATAGTGACGAAGCTCGTACCCCAACACATTAACTTCATGTCATATTTATATCATATTATAGTTGAGAGATAGAAGGATCTTTTTTTAACAGCAACATGATAAGTCAGAATGTTGATAATAATCCTTTTACTATTGTTACTTCAATTCTGTTACCCTTTCTCTCCACCTCTTTATCTTCTTCCTTTTCTTTTCCCTCCCCTCCTCTTCCTTTCCTCCTCTTCCTCCTCCTCCTCTGCTCCTCTTCCTTTTCTTCTTCCTCCTCCTCCCTTTCCCTCTCCTCCCCTTCCTCCTTCTCCTCTTCCTCCTCCTCCTTTCCCCCTCCCCCTCCTCCCCTCTCCTCCTCTTCCTCTTCCTCCTTGTCCTCCTCCTCCCACTTCCCTCCCCTCCCCTCTCCTCCTCTTCCTCTTCCTCATCTTCCTCCTCCCCTCCCCATCCTTCTCCTCCTCTTCCTCTTTCCCTTTCCTCCTCCTCCCTCCTCTTCCTCTTCCTCCTCTTCCTCCTTCCATCTTTAATCCACAGCCTTCGTACCGCCTCGCTCTTTATTTGACCGGCACTGCATCCATTCTTGGCAACGACCGTGATAATCTTTTTTTTTTTAAGGGGGAAAAATACGTTATATAAAGCACGTTCGTTGTAGTAGAGGACTTTTTTGCGAGCTTCATTCCACCGATTTTTCATTCTCTCGCAACACACGGTTATTGTAATTTTTTTTTCTTCGTTTTTTTCGTTTTTTTTTTCGTTTTAAATTTCGAGGGCGATTGTGTGTTTCATACGTAATCTTCTGGGCTTATTCCATCATTATTTCTTTTTTATGTTACTTTATCTATTTTTCTTATGAGAAAGAGAATTATCGTGTGATTTTTTTTTTCTTTTTTTTTTTTTTTTTTTTTTTTTTGGAAAACGTGAGGTTCATGTTAACTTTATTTCGTCTTTTGTATATATTGGATGGATAAAATCTTTACTTATGCTAATTGCTGATTAGATTAAAAAAAGAAAAAATCCGCTTTACATAATCAACATATTTCGTGTTCCGTGTTTTTGTTTTGCTTTATTTGTTTGCTTGTATTTTATTCCTTGTTTTTATTATGTTTGTTGGTGCATTTGCTTGTTTTTTGTAGCGTGTTCTGTTTCGTTTGTTTGTTTGTTTTCTTTGTCTTGTTTCTCTGTTCCTGATTATCTTTCTTTCCCTTTCTTTCCCTTTCGCTTTATGCCCTTGTTGATTTTGTTCCCTCGTCGATAAACGCAGAAAAATAAATGGAACAATTTAAGACGAAAATGTACTTCCTTTTTACTTTTATTTTTATTTTTTTTACTTTTTATTTTTTTTTTTTTTTTTTTTTTTTTTTTTTTTTACTTTTTTACTTTTTTCGTAATTCTGTCTCGCTCTCCACCTCCACGAGCGGCGGCAGTTACGCGACGGTTCTTTTCGTCGCAGTTTCAGTCGAAGGCGTTGGTGGTAGAGTTTGTTATTGTTGTTGTGGAGTTGATTTTGCTGTGTTGTTGTAATTCTTGTTGTTGTGTTGTTGGTGCTGTTGTGTCGTTGCTCTTGTGTTTTAATTCTTGTTGCGTTATTGCTAGTGCTGTCGTGTTGCTATTGTTGTTGTAATTTTGTTATTCTTGTTTTGCTGAAATGTTGAGACGCATCGATGAATTAATGTGGGATCCGCTTAACAAACGGAAGACTAGAACACTGCCTGCTAGAACAAGAGAAGCGAGCCAGCCACAGCAGCGGAAGGACGAAAAAT
>NC_091553.1:471991-481991 GCF_042767895.1 Penaeus vannamei
CTCTCTTCATTCTCCTCTCCCATGTCTCTCTCTCTCTCTCTCTCTCTCTCTCTCTCTCTCTCCTCTCTCTCTCTCTCTCTCTCATCTCTCTCTCTCTCTCTCTCTCTCTCTCTCTCTGCCTTCTCCTCTCCCTCAATCTCTCTCTCTCTCTCTCTCTCTCTCTCTCTCTCTCTCTCTCTCTCTCTCTCTCTCTCTCTCTCTCTCTCTCTCTCTCTCTCTCTCTCTCTCTCTCTTTCTCTCTCTCTCTCTATCTCTCCTCTCCCTCATGTCTCTCTCTCTCTCTCTCTCTCTCTCTCTCTCTCTCTCTCTCTCTCTCTCTCTCTCTCTCTCTCTCTCTCTCTCTCTCTCTCTCTCTCTCTCTCTCTCTCTCTTTCCTCTCCCTCAGACCCCCGTAATTCCCCCTACGGCTCTATTTATTCTTTAATCATCCCTTCCCTTCTTCCTCTATAAGTTCCTCACCTTCTCATGTTTTTCTCCCTCCTCCTTTCCTTCCTCATTCTCTTGTTTGTTTGTTTGTTTTCTATTTTTATATTTATTTTTTCTCTTCTTCCTCAGCGTTATCTTCGTCTTCCTCCTCCTTTCCTTCCTCATTCTCTTGTTTGTTTGTTTTTGTTTTTTGTTTGTTTGTTTTTTGTTTTGTTTTTAATTATTTTTTTCTCTTCTTCTTCATCGTTATCTTCCTCTTCCTCCTCCTTTCCTTCCTCATTCTTCTGTTTCTATCCTATTTCTTCGTTTCTCGATTTTCTCATCGTCATCCTCGTCCTTCCCTTTCTCTTCATCCTCACGTTTCTTTTCCATCCTCCTCCTCCTCCTCCTCTTCCTTCTCCTTATTCTTATCCTCCTCTTCCTCCTCCCTCCCCTTATTCTTATCCTCCTCCTTCTCCTTATTTTTATCCTCCTCCTTCTCCTTATTCCTATGCTCCTCCTCCTTCTCCTTATTCTTATCCTCCTCTTCCTTCTCCCTTATTCCTATCCTCCTCCCTCCTCCTTCCCTCCTTATTCTTATCCTCCTCTTCCTTCTCTTCCTCCAGATCCCTCCCCTACGACACATCCCATTCCCTCCCTCCCCACCTCCCCCTCCCAGCCCACGCCCTCCTCCTCCCTTACCAGCTTCCCACGCGACTCTCATCCCTCTCCTCCCCACCTTCCCCAACCTCCCGCCTCCCCCACCCCACCACCCACCCCACCCTTTATCGGCTTTCCCTTAGGCCGCTTTCCGCATTTTGCCTTACCTTTTCCCTGCAGCCCTCACATGCCATCCCCACATCCTCCTCATCTTCCCTATACCCTTCTCCCCCTCCCTCACCCCTTCCCCATCTTCTCCCATTCAATTCTCCCATCCCTACCCCCTGCCCCTTTTCCCCCATACCCTTCGTACTCCAACCCACCCCTTCCCCCTCCCCACCCCTTTACCATCTCCCCCTCCCCCTTCTCCCCCTCCCCACCCCCTTCCCCCATTTCCCCATTCCCTTCTCCCCCTCCCCACCCCCTCCTCCATCTCCCCCACCCAAAACTCCCCATCTCCCCCTCCCTTTTCTCCCCCTCCCCCCCCTTCCCCCTCCTCCCCAAGCCTTCCTCAACCCACGACGATGAACCCAGTGACCTCGTGTGCAGTATCACAGGCTCATCACACAGAGCGAGGAAATCTGATCCTTAAGCTTCCTTACTTATGGTTCATAATAGCAAGCTTTGCCGTGTAACGCGTGGAGCAAGAGCAAGGAAATCTGATCCTTAAGCCTCCTTACATATGGTTCATAATAGCAAGCTTTGCCGTGTAACGCGTGGAGCAAGACAGTGATTAGCTCCTCCGCACATGGAAAACCGGTCCGTAAGCCCTCCTTCCATAGGATTCACATTAGCATCCCCCACTACCCACTCATATGGGCCAATACAACGGTTAACTCTCCCCTCCCTCCCCCTCCGCCCTCCCCCTCCTCCCCATACACACAAATGAAATCCAACCCCTAAGCTCCCTCTCCCCAAGGACCATAATCCCCCACCCCCCCCTCTGACGGCAGTGACGAGGCGCGCGCGGGGGCAAGACAGTGGCCGGCCTCGCATCGCATCGGCAATTCGTCACGTCCGGCCTGAGGTGGTTATTGATTCGGGTTATTTGTCCCTGTTATTTGTTCCCGTCGGGGCGGGAGGGTGGGCGGGGGGGTGGGGGGAAGAAGAACGGAGCGGCGCGGCAGGGGAGGGGGAGAGCGAGAGGAGAAGAGGCGCAGGCGAAGGAGAGGGAAGGAGGAGAGGGCGGGGAGAGAGAGGTGAAGGGGGGAGGGAGGAGGCGGAGGGCGAAGAGAGGCGGGTGGGGGAAGGGGAGAAGGGGACGGTCGAGGGCGGCCTTGATCGCTGCTCCGGGGGATAGGGCCGGGAGTAGGGGGCGGGAGACTCCTAGGGGGAGGGGGAAGGGGGCTTTGTTTCTTGGTTGATTTTTTTTTTTTTTTTTTTTTTTTTTTTTTCATGATGGATTACTGGTGTTAAAGTTTGTGGATGTGTCCGATTGTGATCTTTTTTTACTGTTTATTTGTTTGTCTGTTTATTCATTTTTATTTTGGGGGGTTGAGTTTCGATACAAAGAGGAAGAGAGAGAGAGAGAGAGAGAGAGAGAGAGAGAGAGAGAGAGAGAGAGAGAGAGAGAGAGAGAGAGAGAGAGAGAGAGAGAGATAGGGAGGGAGGGAGAGAGAGAGAGAGAAAGGAGAGAGACAGACAGACAGAGAAAAAGAGAGAGAGGGAGAGAGAGAGGGAGGGAGATGAAGAGAAAGAGAGAGAGAGAGAGAGATGGGGGAGAGGATAAAGAGAGAGACAGAGAGTAGCAGTAGTCCATTCAATAAAGATGTATTTGTTTTATTTTATCTAATTCTACTTTCCTTTTATTTGCAGTAGGAATACTTTTTTTTTTTTTTTTTAACTTGTGAAGAACTTCCTTATTATCTTGCTTTTTATTCATTCTTTTTTGTTTGGAGTAATCTTCACTGTTTCAAAAGAAGCGTGTCCTTTTTCTACTTGCAAAGGTCTTACACAATTCAAAATAGGCGTCGTTAATTATGTTTATATAATTCACTTTTAATCTGCATTTCAATTAAAGTTGAATTTTTTTACTCAAGAGGATTTTGATCAGTTGTGGTACATTCAATGTGAAATATTTCTATTTGTTACGTTACTTTTCATTTGTCATCGTTATTTGTGCACCGGAGTGTGTACTAAAGGTGTTTATCATGTACCTCTATTTACGCAACTTTTTTTTCCTTTCTTTCTAGTTTTTTTTCTTCTTCTTCTTTTTCTTTCTTTTTTGCCTTTAGACCATTTTTATTCGTAGCAATAATAGCTTCAGTATGAGTGTAACTTGTCAGAATCTCCCTCAGTAGTAGCTGTATCAATAAGTATTTTTTCTTGTGAGAATCGTCCACAAAAGCAGTTGTGGTGCATTCAACATCAGATATTGTTATTTACTTCTGGTAGGAAAAAAAACACAATGCATAAACCAGATTGTGGGGTTCTCTACCGCAATATTAAAACGGTAGAGTGTTTTATCATTCATTACTTACTTTTGTTTACGTTTCATTTACTCTGATTTATCTTCTTTACTCTTGATTTGGAGTGGGAGTGGCGGTCGCTTCATGAAAGGACGAGGGCCTGACGCAGCAGAAGGCGCAGTGGCTTTAAAAGTCGTTATTATTTGCTTATTAGTTGCTTGACCACTTATGGTTATTCAAATGAAAGAGCATTACATGTCACAGAAGTTCTTACGCGAAAATAATCATGACGATTTTTAATTCATGCGGTTCGTATACAAAAGTTATTTCTTTCGTGGAGGTCATAGCAGTCCAAAAAAAATTAGTATTCATCTATGAGCTTTATACTCGCCGGGAGTCGGGACAGCCTGGACAAAGACGTATTGTGTTCATCCAGGTAAGTCACCGTGTTTTCACTGTACATAATAGGAAAATAGTAAATGATGAATAAATAAGATTACAATTTCATTCGACCGCTGTGTTGACTAAAACAGAGTTACAGAATAACCCGCTACCAGTTAGACCAACAGAATTTAGATTACAATCAAAAGTAAATGAATGAATGCATAAACAAATAAAGGGAGACATAGACAGAGGGAGAGATTGATTCATTAATCAACGAACAGCCAGGCAAATGAACGCACTCAAGAGGCAGGCAAAGGTTGTATATTAGTTCTATGATAAAGAAGATCGCCGGAGGAAGAAGCGGCCGGACAGAGTGCTTCAGATCCTTTGGGGAAATTGGAGCGACGCGAGCGGGGCAGGGAGGAGAGATGGCAATATAAGAATGCAACTGCGACCGCATTTGCAGAGGGAGCACTGAGCCTGTGTGTGTAAGAGGGAAGGAGGGAGAGAGAGAGAGAGGGAGAGAGAGGGAAGGAGGGAGAAAGAGAGAAGGGGAGAGAGAGGAGAGGAGTGGAGAAAGAGAGAGAGAAAGAGAAGCGGAGAGAGGGAGGGAAGGAGGGAGAGGCGGAGAGAGGGAGGGAGGGAGAGGAGGAGAGAGAAAGTGAGAGAAAGTGAGAGGCGGAGAGAGAAAGGGAGAGAAAGTGAGAAGCGGAGAGAGAGAGAGAGACAGGATGGGGGAGAAGGAAGGCAGGTAGTGCGAGAAAGACAGAGAGAGAGAGAGAGAGCAAGAGCCAGCCAGACAGACAGAGAGCACAGACAGCTAGACAGACCGAAAACCCAGCAGAGAATACCCACGTAAGCCTGTTATGAAACCCATCCGTCAAGACCCCGGTCGCAGAAGAAGGAAGAAGCAAACACTCGCCTCGGCCGAAGCTCTGTTCTCCAGCGGACGCACCTGGAAGAAAAAAAAGAAAAAAATTACACAGAGTTACAAGAGGACGTTAATATTTGTCCTGATTGCGGACGGCTGCCTGGGCGCGTTACGTGATTCTGAAAACGTTGCCTGCCGCTCTCTTGTTGACGGGTGGAATATTTAGAAACTATACGAAAACTTTCTTTTAATCAGGGTTGCTTCGGTGCATATTTATTGTCTCTGTCTCTCTCTCTCTCTCTCTCTCTCTATCTATCTATCTATTTATCTGTCTGTCTGTCTGTCAATCTATCTATCTATCTTACTCTTACTCTCCCTCTCCCTCTCTCTCTCTCTCTCTCTCTTTCTCCCTCTCTCCCTCTCTCTCTATCTCTCTCTTCCTCTCTCCCTCTCTCTATCTATCTATCTATCGATCTACCTATCTATCCCTATCTATCTATTTCTAGCTATCTATCTACCACTATTTCTAGCTATCTATTTATCTATATCCCTATCTCTCCATCTCTCTACCATCTTCCAATTGCCTCTCCCTCCTTCCTTCCCTCCCTCCCTCCCTCCCTCCTCCCTCCCTCCCTCCCTCCTCCCTCCCTCCCTTGCCTCCCTCCCTCCCTCCCTCCCTCCCTCCTCCCTCCCTCCTCCCTCCCTCCCTCCCTCCCTCCCTCCCTCCCTCCTCCCTCCCTCCCTCCCTCCCTCCTCCCCTCTCCTCCCTCCCTCCCCCTCCCTTCTCCTCCCTCCTCCCTCCCTCCCTCCCTCCCTCTCTCTCCAACGGAATGAAAAACCGATCCTAGACTTTCGTGTCCCTGTGCAGAGCGTCCATCTCCCGCCATCTCTCACCCAACATCTATCCCCCAACATCTCTCACCCAACATCTATCCCCCAACATCTATCACCCAACATCTATCACCCGCCATCTCTCACCCAACATCTCTCACCCAACATCTATCACCTAACATCTATCCCCCAACATCTCTCACCCAACATCTATCCCCCAACATCCATCTCCCGCCATCTCTCACCTGGCGAACCTGATGGTGTCCAGGGAGCGCTCAGGTAGACTACTTCTGGCTGACGTTAGAATGCGGCTTTGTGTCAGTATTGTTGTTGTTATTTTGATGGTGGTGCTGTTGCCTTTATTATTACTGCTATTTTTATCATTAATTCATTTCATGGTTTAGTGTCGTCAAATACATGTTATTATCATTTTTCATTATCTTCTCTTCATTTATTGCTTTTTATCATTACTATCATTATCATAAGAAGGAGAGGAGGAGGAAGAAGGAAGATGAAAAAAAGGAGGTGAAAGAAAAAAAAAGGAGGAAGAGGAGGTGAAAGAAAATGAAGGAGAAAAAGGAGGAAGAGGAGGTGAAAGAACAAAAAGGAGAAAAAGGAGGAGGAGGAAAAAAAAGAAAATTAAGAAGAAAAAGGAGGAGGAAGTGGAAGTGGAAGGAGAAGAAGAAAAAGAAAAAGGAGGAGGAGGAGAAGGAAGAGGAAGAAAAAGAAGAAGAAGAAGCCGCGACGGGCCAAGTGAGCACAGGAGCAAATGATATGGGTTCCGACTCCTCTTAATTAGGCGTGGATTAGCGCGGATCAAGTCTCGTCCTGAGCCTTTTGTTTGGGCGAACTTGAACGGCGGAGGAAGTGAGGCGGAGGTGGATACGAGCGGCCCCCCCCCCCCCTGTTTCCGCTGTGGATTTGCTGGGGAGGATAAGGCGGGCGTAAGTTCACATAGGCACACGCCCGCACGCACATACGTACCTATACATGTATAGATTCACACACACACGCATACATGCAAACACACACACACACACACAAATACGCTTGCATTTATGTACATATATATATATATATATATATATATATATATATATATATATATATATATATATATATATATATATATATATATATATATATATATATATATATATATATATATGTATGTATATATATTTATACATTGAGAGAGAGGGGGAGGGAAAAGGAGAGAGATTGTTTAGTTTTGTGATCACTTATATTACATCGGTTATAATTTATCTTATTTCATTATTAAGGACTCCTATTGACCATGTCATCTCAGATTTATAGACAAGAAGTCAACAAACCAAAACAGCAAAAAAACATAAAGCCAATATTCCTCACCGATATTATCATGTTGCCATACCCCTTTCGTCACTTCAAATGATGAATGACCTGACCTCATCAGAAACCAACCGAAATGCTATTAAAAAGAAAGAAAGAAAAAAGAAAACGTGACAAGAAAAGACAGACAGCAGACACTCGCCAAAGATATTTATGACAGCGAGTGAGCTCATGACAAGCTTGACAGCGGCGCCTGACTGACCGCCCAATAGCTCTTCGTGTTTGAGAAGCGTTATTCTGAACACGAAGTCACTCGTCACTCACGACCTCCCATCAACACCCCGGTTGTCGTCCGTCTGACAAAGAGAGAGTCGGAGGAACAGCGTCGGCGGATCGACTTGTACAAGTTGGACGTTTCCTTGCACAAGTTGACGACGAACAGTTTGGACAAGTTATGTTGCCTTTGGATACACGTCAACACGGGGGCTGTCTGTCCTTGGCCGCGCTGACGGATGGATATGGTATACATGCAGACCCTCACATAGATACATGTGGGTGCTCGTGTACGGTCATGTGGGTACACTTGCTTACAGGGAAAGACGAATACATACACATGCGGATAGATACATAACAAACAAAAGCTCAAATAAACGCACACAAACAAACACGCACAATCAGGCACACACAGACCCCCCCCCCCAACACACACACAACAGTAAAAAAAAAAAAAAAAAAAAGCGCACACATACAAGCGCAATGAAAAACAAATACGCAAACAAACAGACAAAATCACTCACATCCAATTTTTCCTCAGCTTAAACATAGATTTTGGTTTGCTTGTTACCAGTGCAAAGTCAACTAGAAAAAAGATATAGAGGAATGTATGTGTGTGTGTGTGTGTTTGTGCGTGTGTGCATGCGTGTTTATTTGTATGTGTGTGTAGCAAAACAAATTCATTCTACAATGTAAAACAACGAGAAATAAAATATATTTAACTAATAATGGATGATTCTTGCTAACGAAACGGATTATCTTTCCATTGTGACTCAGAATGCGAATAATTATAATCCCGCATGGCTACTGCACGATATCATGCTTGACCCCAATGCTATCAACATCAGATTAATTAGTAATATAATTATGACGTAAATGAATATGCTAATATATCTAAATCAAAACATTTTTAGATATTCCGCCGCTCTGCAATTTAAGAACTAAATCCTGCGTTGACTTATCCGAGTGTGTATTGAACATTTACATGATTTATGACATTATTCTCTGATTAAATAGAATTCCTCTCGTGGTGTTGGACAGCGAAATCATGTGATTTATATACTAATGATATAGACTCGATGCGATTCAAAAGTATTGTTTTTGTAAGTAAAGTTAAATTTATACGTATGGACACTCTCGCGCAAACATATACACATGCATACACACACACAATATACACGCGAACATACACACACATACACACACACAAACACACACACACACACACACTCACAGACACACACACACACTCACACACACACACACACACACACACACACACACACACACACAAACACATACTCCATACACACACACACACACACACACACACACACACACACACACCACACACACACACACACACACACACACACGCACTCACACAGACACACACACTCACTCACGCACACACACACACATTCACAGACACGCACACACACACACACACTACACAGAATTCCATAAATACATTGGACATCATACACAAAGAACTCCAAATTTAACGTAATATGACTAATACTTAATATCTTAACAATACAAGAGATTTATTTAACCAGTTTCGAACATATCTTCGTCACGAAATACATGATATATTGGAAACCTCAAATACATCTCTTGTGAAGATATTCATACTCCATAATACCTTTTATACATCTGTCAACACTGTCAACATGACCGCGGTTCATCTGCCAAATGACAGTGACGAAGCCAAAGGGAAAATGGTCTGTCATCAGAGTTTCAGACGATGAGCCAGATGCGTTTCCGAAAAGATAATGTTGGTTGTCAGGTCTGGATTCTGAAATCTGAAATCTGAAATCTGAAATCTGAAATCTGGCTTTATGTCTTGTTTTGCTTTCTTTTCTCTCTCTTCAATCGCTCCTTTTCGTCCTTTTGCTTCTCCATCTCTCTCTCTCTCTTTCTCTCTCTTTCTCTTTCTCTCTCTCTCTCTTTCTCTCTCTCTCTCTCTCTCTGTCTCTGCCTCTCTCTCTCTCTCGCTCTCTCTCTCTCTCTCTCTCTCTCTCTCTCTCTCTCTCTCTCTCTCTCTCTCTCTCTCTCTCTCTCTCTCTCTCTCCTTCTCTCTCTCTCTCTCTCTCTCTCTCTCTCTCTCTCTCTCTCTCTCTCTCTCTCTCTCTCTCTCTCTCTCTCTCTCTCTTCCTTTTTCTCCCCACCCTTTTTTTCTCTCCTTCTCACTTCCTTCCTCCCCCCTTACATTCACCTCCTCTTCCTCCTGCATCAACATCCTCCCCACGTCCTTCTCTCCTTATTCCTCTCCTTTATCGTCTTTTATCCTTCGACATTTTGCACTTAAAACTTGTGGGGCGTTTCGCTCGCTATCCCGTGCGTCTGAGAAATAGCGGAAGAGGAGAGAGAAGAGAGTGAAAGAAGGAAAATTATTTCGGGCCGAGCAGGTGTGTCTCAATAACGTGGGTCCTGCTTGCTTGTTTGTTTGTTTATAGATACGATTTGTTTGTTTGTGTCGTTAGGATTGTATTTCTTCGCGGGTGTATTTCTTTCTTCCAAGAATGTTGAAGTGAGAGGAGGAGGAAGGTTATATACCAACAGATAGAGATAGAGGTAATAAGACAGAAGAAGAGAGAGAGAGAGAAGAAGAAAAAGTGGTTAACGGATGGACGGGACTTTATTAGAGATAGAGAGAAAGAGAGAGAGTCTTTGAGAAAGAAGGAAAAGGAGAAGTCAGAGAAAAAGTCACAAGAAAAAGCGATGGAGAGAGAGAAAGAAAAGTTCCTCTCCCGGTCAGAGCGAACCCCCATGGTGTGGCGGAAGTGCTGTAACCTTCATCAATAATGTAGACAGAGAGAGAGAGAGAGAAAGGAAGGAGAGAGGAACGAAGAAA
>NC_091553.1:486991-489491 GCF_042767895.1 Penaeus vannamei
AGGGAAAGAGATAGAAAGAGAGAGAGGAGGGGGGAGAGGAGGAAAGAGAGGGTAGAAAGAGATACAGGGAGAAAGAGAGAGAGAGAATAAGAAAAGAACAGAGAAAAAGTGAGTAACAAAACTAGAAACAGGCATACAAAGAAGATGAAAGAAAAACAGAAACACAGGGTACGACCCACAGCCCAAACAGACAGCAGGAGCCAATCAGCCGACAGAGAGCCGGGGGAAGCGACAGAGGGCCGAGAGGCGAGAGGGAGCCGAGAGGCGACAGAGAGCCGAGGGAAGCGAGAGGGAGCCGAGAGGCGAGAGGGAGCCGAGAGGCGAGAGGGAGCCGAGAGGCGAGAGGGAGCCGAGAGGCGAGAGGGAGCCGAGAGGCGAGAGGGAGCCGAGAGGCGAGAGGGAGCCGAGAGGCGAGAGGGAGCCGAGATGGCAGGCGGTCGAGAGGCGAGATGGTTGAGAAAGGGCGATGGTTTCGCGAGGGCCCATGGCTCTGAGCCGGCGAGTGGCTGCTGGCGAAAAGGCGCAGAGGGCCGAGCCGAGGGAAGCGAGAGAGAGCCGAGCCAGCAGCCGCCGTCACAGCCGACCGCAGCAAGACAGCCTCTTCCCCAAATAGCAAGATGGATGGCTGTCGCGGTCACTCGGATCCGCGCTCGAACCCGAGTTTGTGTTTCGGGAGACGGAGATTGATCCGTGTGTGTATTTGCGTGTGTGTGTGTGGGGGGGGGGTATGTGTGTGTGACTGTGTGTGCATTTGTGTGTGTGTGGGAGGGTGTATGTGTGTGGGTGGGTGGGTGTATGTGTGTACGCGTGTGTGTGTGTGTGTGTGTGTGTGAACGCGCGCGTGTGGTGCATTTGTACGCGCAAACGTAGCGGGGGTTTGTCAGATGTTCCTTTTTATCGTTTTTAATCTCTTCTTATCTTGCACGCTTTGTTTTGCTCTACATTGACAGTCTTTCTCTCTCTTTCTATCAATAGATATACCTCTCTATTTTTCTATCTACCTATCTCTCTCTGTCTCTCTTTCTCTCCCTCGCTCTCTCTCTCTCTCTCTCTCTCTCTCTCTCTCTCTATATATATATATATATATATATATATATATATATATATATATATATATGTATATATACATATTATCTTTTCAACGCATTATTCACAAATTCCCCTAAATACTTCATTATTTCTCACAGCTCCTCAATATCCTTTGTCGGAGCCATTTCAAGCGAAAGTAACTGAAATAAGGATGGCCGCCCGTAGACTTTTCACACTGGAGACACGTTCAGCCCGATTATTGCAATCAAGATATCTCTTTTCCTTTGCTTCCCGGGGCAGTTTTTATTCCCTAGTATATACTCGTAGGCATGATTGCCATTACTTCTTGATTGAAGTTATCACTGTCATTATATGTCACGTTATGAATATCTTTTCGAATATGGGTTTTACATGGTTTTAAGACAGCTACTTAAAACAATATTCTTGTTGAATAAATTTTAAACTATAGCAATATCTATCTATCTGTCTATTTATCAATATATATATATATATATATATATATATATATATATATATATATATATATATATATATATATATATATATATATATATATGTATGTATGTATATATGTATCTATAAATATTTATATATCTATATATAGATATATATAGACAGATATAGATAGATACATAGCTAGATACATAGATACAGATATTTGCATAAAAGTATGTCAAGTAAATGCATATACACACATAGACAATAAATATATACATTTATATATATAAATATATATATATATATATATATATATATATATATATATATATATATATATATATATATATATATATATGTATATATATATATATATATTATTATATTATTACATATATATATATATATATATATATATATATATATATATATATACATATATATATATATATATATATATATATATATATATATATATATATATATATATATATATATATATATATACAAATATATATATATATATATATATATATATATATATATATATATATATATATATATATATATATATTATATATATATATATATATACATATATATATATATATATATATATATACAAATATATATATATACCATACATTCAAAGGTCATCTCATCATCTAACCTGAGTATATCCACAGGTTGCAAATATGCCACCACCACTGCCTCCACCGCACCCAAAACACAAAAGCGATTCCTCCCGTGGTTTCCCTCTTTAAAACCGCCCTTAAAGCCGACCGCCTTCTACTCTTCCCCACCGGGCATCTATAGTCCTCCCCCCTTCCTCCCTTCCTCTCCCTCCCCCTGACCCACTCCCCGCATCTCTAGGGACTCCTGCCACCTGAAGCAACCCCGGAAATCCAAGCTGAATATCTTTTTGCCGCTCATATCAAAGCTTCCCCCTGGAAGGTAGAGACACGGCTGGCTGCGCTTATGAATATGGGAGGGAGGGAGCGAGGGAGGGAGG